>NC_084738.1:57917979-57990479 GCF_033978785.1 Entelurus aequoreus | reverse complement strand
ATTGAAATATCTTGTGTGACATCATGCACAGAAGTGCACTTTATTTGTTTTAAACTATTGTAGTGGGGTTCTGTACAAAAAGTGCACTTTAATTTAGTGTTGTTTTGATTTGTCATCTTAGTGACATCATGCACAAAAGTGCACTAATAGCTTGTTTTAAAATGTCTCTGACAATCTTGCACTTTCTGTTTTAAAAATGACATGAATGTTTGTGCCACTGCTTAATAACTGTTTAATAAATACACTTTTGGTAAATTGACTTAGTTGTGATTTCCCTCTCTGCATGACAGTTTAAAATGTGCATATATTAATGCAGTATGAACAAGAATGTTTTAATGTAGACACATAGAATCATCATACTGCTGTGATTATATGCATCAAGTGTTCATTCAAGGCTAAGGCAAAATATCGAGATATATATCGTGTATCGTGACATGGCCTAAAAATATCGAGATATTAATAAAAGGCCATATCGCCAAGCCCTAGTAAGCATACAAATATTAAATACATAAATATTTGTCTCAATAACAAAAAAAAGGGTTCAAGATGTTTATCATAATTCTTGTTCTGTGTACTTCGTGAACACTTGTAGTTTGAACCGTCTCTTAAACTGAAACATATTGGTGCTTTCTTTGATTTCTTTGGTCAATCCGTTCCATAATTTAATTCCACATAATGATATGCTAAAGGTTTTAAGTGTTATACGAGCATACAAATGTTTTAAATTGGATTTTCCTCTAAGGTTATATTCCTCCTCTTTTGTTGTGAAGAATTGTTGTACATTCTTGGGTCACGGGTTATAGTTTGGTTTGTACATCATTTTAGATGTTTGCAAATGCACCGAATCGTTGTTTTTCAATAATTGTGATTCAATAAATAAAGTGTTTGTATGTTCTCTAAATCCAACATTATGTATGATTCTAACTGATCTTTTTTGTAACACAGTTAGTGAATGAAGTGTACGTTTGTAGTTGTTTCCCCATATTTCTCCATATACCGAAGAACATGTCAAACTACTTCCATAATGTAAATGACCGCCATAATCACAACACCAGGGGGAGCTCCCCAAACCACGTCAAACCCAGATTCCGATCTAACAAAGGTCTTAACTCATTCTCCTTCTATGCCACATCAATATGAAATGCACTCCCAACAGGTGTAAAGGAAAGTGCATCTCTACCCTCCTTCAAAAGCGCACTAAAAGAACACCTCCAGGCAGCTACAACCCTAGACTAACACCATCCCCCGGATTGTAAATAATCAAATGTGTATATACTAGTTCTTATGCTTTCTGAGCTCACTATGTTCACTGCTCGCTGTACATATCCTACCAAGTCAGACCTACACTGCTTCAATGTCCATTTCTCAGATGATATAATTGTTGATGACTGAAGTGCTGATATCAACCAAACCTAAGTAAGAGTACTGTTACTTTAGAGATTTATTACTCAAGTAAAAGTAAGGAGTAGTCACCCAAATATTTACTTGAGTAAAAGTAAAAAGTATGTTGTGAAAAAACTACTCAAGTACTGAGTAACTGATGAGTAACCTGTTCGTTTCACGATGACGGCAAAAAATAATGCACAAAAACATAAAAATAACAATGAGCAAATTCAGAGCCAGGAATATCTCTTAAGCAACTAAAACAATAATATATATTAAATAATAATACATTAACATAAAAAAATTAAGGCAAATTAAGCCACAATAACTTAACAGCACCATAGGCTCAGTAGGCAGAGATTACAAAGGGAAATAACAAGTTCGCCTTTACGCAAACCATAAACTGATAGGTGTGGGCTGCACCAGTGGGAACACACTGTACACTTCTGACTGGTGTTTGTATGCATACGTGTGTGTGTGTGTGTGTGTGTGTGTGCGTGTTAGTGTGTCTCTGTCTGTCTGTCTATGAGGCTGCAGTGCGTTAATAAATGTCCCAACACGATGTACATTTGACAGTGATTCATAGCAGGGAAGCTAACATCAGCCTACGGTGACAGACAAAATATCTACTAACGTTACTTACCGCGATGTGCTTCCTCTAATTTGACGTTGAGTTCATGTGAGCTTAAGCTTGTTAATCATGTGACCGCCTGGCTCTGTTTGATTGGTGAAACGGAGTCAAACGTCACCAGTGACTGCATTTGATTGGTGAAACGCAGGCATGCGACAGATCAGGGGTGGGCAATTAATTTTTACCGGGGGCCGCATGAGCAACCCGAGCACTATATATTTCAATTAAATTTTGCTCAATATTATTTTTTATATATACCGTAAGATAAATAATAATAATAATAATTACTAATAACAATAACACTTTCATTTAACCTACCTTAACTTTATACCAAAAGCACTGCTTTGGAAATCATTTGTACCCCTTTCAGAGATGACATTTAGTTCCCCTTAAACATCCTCATGTTGCACAATGAAATGTAAGCATAGGATGAAGTGTGCATTCCTGTAACTTTCTCTAGTAACAGCATTCCATGATTAATATAAATTAATTAACATTAATAATAAATGTCAGTAAAATAGGCACACGTATGACTGAGGAGTCATAGTGTAACTGTGTGGTGTTTGAGTTGTCTGACTTTTTGTGTGGCCATAAACGCACCAGTGGTTTAGTGGTATGCGTGTTGGTGACAGATGACAAGTTGGTTTTGGCCTGGTTTGTACGGCAGAAAATGACTAGTTTTTCGAGATAGAAGTGTTTTACTCATGTTTTTGGTGTGGTTATGGCCCAATATAAACAGTTTTGCTCAATAAAGTGATCGATATAATTCCTGGCCTCGAAGCATCTCGATAGACGTTACAATAATCGAACGGTGTTCAATTGAACGGTGTTGACGAACACCGTTAGGGCCGCTTGTTGTCACTGTCACTCAGATTTGCATTGCAAAATTATACAGAATAAATGTGCTTATTTTGTTTAGAATTCAGATGGGTTTGATTTGGTGCGCGGCATATATTTGCTGTGCGCAAAGGACGCTTCAGCAGTACGCAATTGCGCAGGCGCGCACCTTAGAGGGAACGTTGCTTGGCAGTCCATGTCTTGTTGAAAACACGCCATTCATCATCAACTTTTCTCTTTTTAGCGTCTCGGGGGATGACCGTGCGCATCACTTGTGGCTGTGCACCTTCACTCACAGGTTACACACGGACATAGGCCCATAAATAACACTTTTCAAAATAAAAGCAGCACAGTTGTATTGCGCGCACGACATAGATGTTTTTTCAACTTTATTTTGTAATTTGTGATTGCAGCTGTTCACATTCACTCACAATCACGCACGCACGCGCATATGTCCACACGGAAGTAATACAAATAACGCTTTTCAAAACAAAAGCAGCACCGTTGTATTGCACACTCGACATACACTACCGTTCAAAAGTTTGAGGTCACCCAAACAATTTTGTGGAATAGCCTTCATTTCTAAGAACAAGAATAGACTGTCGAGTTTCAGATGAAAGTTCTCTTTTTCTGGCCATTTTGAGCGTTTAATTGACCCCACAAATATGATGCTCCAGAAACTCAATCTGCTCAAAGGAAGGTCAGTTTTGTAGCTTCTGTAACGAGCTATACTGTTTTCAGTTGTGTGAACATGATTGCACAAGGGTTTTCTAATCATCAATTAGCCTTCTGAGCCAATGAGCAAACACATTGTACCATTAGAACACTGGAGTGATAGTTGCTGGAAATGGGCCTCTATACACCTATGTAGATATTGCACCAAAAACCAGACATTTGCAGCTAGAATAGTCATTTACCACATTAGCAATGTATAGAGTGTATTTCTTTAAAGTTAAGACTAGTTTAAAGTTATCTTCATTGAAAAGTACCTTTTCCTTCAAAAATAAGGACATTTCAATGTGACCCCAAACTTTTGAACGGTAGTGTAGATACTTTTTAAAATGTATTTTGTAATTTAAGATTGGCCTCACGCGGGCCGGACTGGCACGCACAAAGGGCCGGATGTGGCCCGCGGGCCGCAGAATGCCCAGGTTTGCGATGGATCCTACTTTGAAGGTCTGTCTGATAAACCAAAACAAACAAAGCGTGCATTAACAGATGGAATATAGATAAATGGAGCGGAGTAAACGTAGCGTTTCTTCTCTATAAATATAAAACTACTCTTAGAAGTACAAGTTATCCCAAAAGTTACTCAAGTAGATGTAACTGAGTAAATGTAGCGCGATACCACCCACCTCTGGTTTTGGTTTACTCATTTTCATTTGTATTTAAATGCAACAAAATGAATTATCTTTACATAGAGAGAGTAGAAACCCCTAAATAGTCAATACACTTGGTATTTTCAGACTAATCAACCACAAAGTTGAGACCAAAAGTGTGTCTCCAAGAGGACAAACAAGGTGTCTGCTGTGGTTGACAGCTAGTTGGCTGGTGTGACAAGGCAATTTGAGGACGAGCTGCCCTACAGCAACACTGGGAGGTGCTTACAGGCCGATTTAAGGTTACACACAATCGCAAAAAGTTAACATATGATTGTGTCATTGTGAGAAAAAGAAATGATCGCCCTGTCACAGCCTCCCCAGTCACTGTCGCCGACATGGTGACAACAGGCTAATAACGGTAGCTACAACCGCGGCTAGCTAGCTACGCGGATAACGTAGTAGTGTGGATATTAGCACAACTAGCAGATTACAGCCGTAAAACAGCCCGACTACAAAGTATGACACGACATGTGGAACACGGCGGACAACCCGGCCTGGTGTTAGCCGCGCGGCTAACCCGCTAACGTGCTCCCCGTTAGGAGAGCATTCAGCAGTGAGTCAGCACCGCACAGCCGGCTCTTTGCTACCCCGAGCAAGCTAGCGCCTCGCACCGGCCCGGAATCCACCAAACACGGCGGCCGGGGCGGGGGGATAGCGGTCCGTAGCGGGAGACCCCGAACGCGTCCCCTACCTATTGAGTGCAGAATGTCGATGGAGGCGTTGCGGTCGGTGCTAATGAGGGACTGAGCCCTCTGAAATTCAACCACTGCTGCAGCCGCCATCTTCCTTATTCAAAGTGCAGCCGGAATGAGGGGGACGTGAGGACGTGACGTCATGACGTTACGTCGCGGCGCCGAGTGCATGCTGGGAAATGTGGTCCGAGGAACGCAAAATAAGCTCTCTCGAAAATATACATCGTTTGGCTAAGTTTTATATTCATAAATGGACCTGTTTTTTGTGCCTTTAAAAAAGATTTAGAACTCTACATTAAAACACTCTCTACCTCTAACAACCAATATATATATATATATATATATATATATATATATATATATATATATATATATATATATATATATATATATATATATATATATATATATATATATATATTGCATTCTTCTTTAGTTGCTTTATTGAGTTTACAAACCCCCTGGTGCTGTTTTGTACTGTTTCTGTACTTGTTTTGATTTTTTTTTCTTTGATTGTATGTAAATGTTGAATGTTATAAATAAAGGTTTTGAAAAAAAAAAAAAAAAGATATATACATCGTTTGTATTATATTCACTTTTGACATTCATTCAAACAATGGGCCGCCGGGCTTTCTGCTCCACAGTCGGTCGACCGTTTTAAGAAGGGACTAAAAATCACCTTTTTAGCACTGCTTTTATCTCATTGCTCTGCCTTCTTGTTTTTAAATGCACTGATTGCCTTATCCGGTGCTTTCATGTTTTTATTTCTATTTGACCTATGTTTCTATGTTTTATCTAGTGTGTATCTAGTGTTTTTCATGTTTTTATTTCTATTTTAATTTTTTATTATACATTCCAACTTTCTATTTTTAATTTTTACCTTTTTTATACTTTGTAGCACTTTGAGATTTTAACAAATGTAAAGTGTGTTACAAATTTGTATTATTATTATTATTTTCGAATGTGTATACTTTGTAATGCGTATTATTTTGATATCTGTTGTTTACAGGATGATTGAAGCAACAAAAAAAGGAATTATTGTTGTTGAAGCGGTGTATTGTTTAATTGTGTTGAACAATCTTTTTTATTTTTTATTTTAATTTTATAAACCTTTATTTATAAACTGCAACATTTACAAACAATCGAAAAATAAAAATATTCAAAATAAGTACAAAAACAGTACAAAAACAGTACAAATCAGCGGCAGGGTGGTGTAAACTCAATAAAGTAACTAAAATAGATATATATATATATATATATATATATATATATATATATATATATATATATATATATATATATATATATATATATATATATATTAAAGTGCAAAGCCATAGGATCACACAAGTTCAGTGAATAATTTAAATTTGGAGCACAGCATCATCGTTTTCACAGCTTTTTGGTTGTTAGAGGTAGAGAGTATTTTAACGTAGAGTTCTAATTATTTTTTAAAGGCACAAAAAACAGGTAGAGTATTGAGAAACGTACGTATAATATAAAGGTTGTAAAGGTAAAATTCCTTTTCAAATTTTTTTTCATACAGTGTAAATCCAAATAGCACATCTTCAAAACAAAGCACAAATTTGTCATGAATATTGTCCAGGATGAAGCAACAGATGCCCTGCCATACTGAACGCGAGTGCTTTCACAAGTCCTGAACAATCTTGTCAGTGCAGCCTGAATGTGGAGGACGGCAGGACGTGACGTCATTACGTTACGTCCCGGCGCCGAGTGCATGCTGGGAAATGTGGTCTCAAGAAAACAAAACAAGCTCTCGCGAAAATATACATAGTTTGCTTTGTATTCACCTACAATATTCATTTTCGAATGTGTATACTTTTTTTTAATGCATATTATTTTGATTTATCTATATTTATTTGTTGTTTACAGGATGATTGAAGCAACAAAAAAGGAATTATTGTTGTTGAAGCGGTGTATTGTTTTATTGTCTTGAGCAATCTTGTCAGTGCAGCCTGAATGTGGAGGACGGGAGGACGTGACGTCATTGCGTTACGTCGCGGCGCCGAGTGCATGCTGGGAAATGTGGTGTCAAGTAAACAAAACAAGCTCTCGCGAAAATATACATCGTTTGCGTTATATTCACTTATGATAACCATTTTTGAATATGTATACTTTGTAATGCGTATTATTTTGATATCTACATTTATTTATATATATATATATATATATATATATATATATATATATATATATATATATATATATATATATATATATATATATATATATACATATATGTATGTATATATATCAGTGGCGTGCGGTGAGGTTAATGTCTGGTGAGGCACGACTGCATCATCACAGTCAGATTTACAAACATATGAACCTAGGCTCTAGGCTCAGTAAATTATGATAATCGACTAAGAAAGCTGGATAAAATTATGCAATTATGGAAAGGGAAATCCTTAACCTTGTATGGTAAAATATCTATTATCAACTCGTTAATTATTCCTCAATTTATTTATTTGTTTTTGTCATTACCAGCTCCATCACAAAACTTTTTTAAGATTTATGAGCGGAGGGTCTTCGATTTGGTCTGGGACGGCAAACCAGAAAGTATTAAAAGAAAGGTTTTGTACAATGAATATGAATATGGGGGCCTGAAACTTCTCAACCTTGAAGCTATGTGTCTGTCTTTAAAAGCATCAATTGTTCCAAATATGTATTTAAACACTGAGTGGTACACAAATGTCCTGTTAGACAAAAAACATGTACTGTATCAAAATAAATTGTATCCTTTTTTACAAGTGATCCCCTCCCATTTTTCTTATGGAGAGAGTCTGCTGGGAAACATGGCGGGGTTCATAAAGGAAACAATCCACTCATGGTGGTGTTTTCAATTTTATGTACCAAAAAATAGAGATGATGTTTTGCAGCAGATAATATGGATGAACTCTAATATTGTAATAGATGGAAAGCCTTTCTTTTGGAAAAATATGCTTGAAAGAGGAATCATTTTTGTCAATAACATTATCAATGAGAATGGTAAAATTATGAAATATGATTAATTTACAACCATGTATGGTGATGCTTGTTCAAGCTTTTCATTTAATCAACTAACTGGAGTCATTGGGAAAAGATGGAAACAAATTAATTATGGAACTACTAAATTATTAGTTTGTAAACCCTTAATAAGAAATTCTAGTTGGCAAAGAGGAACTAAAATAAATAGAAAAATATATAAGTTTTATTTAATAAAGAAATCTTTGAAGGCTGCCCCATACAACACATATGGAAAATGGGAGGACTTTTTTGACTGCCCGTTGCCGTGGGATGCAATATTCAAATTAATCTACAAAACCACTATCGATGTGCAAAATCGTTATTTTCAAATTAAAATTATTTATAACTTCCTACCCACTGGAAAAATGTTAAAAATATGGAATATGACAGAATCAGATGATTGCCGATTTTGTTGTCAGGAGCCTGAATCCACCCTACATTTGTTTTGGTATTGTCATATTGTGTCTTCGTTTTGGGTGGAAGTTGAAAAATGTGTTTAAAGATTGGTTTGTTTATGAAGCTTGATGTGGTTTCTGTTATTTTGGGAGAGTTCATTGACAGTCATGATTTAGTCAATTTAATTATAGTACTCGGTAAAAGGTTTATTTTTAATGCCAAAAACAGATATTCACTTAGTATTTCTTTCGTTAAAACATTTATTCAGTATTTTTTAACTTTAGAAAATTATATGGTTATAAACGATAATGATGCCAAAAAAACATAAAAAGAGATGGGAAGTCCTCAAAGGCTTATTTTGAAAATGTAATTTTGTTTATATATGATATGCAATCTGTTGTTGCATTCCCTATTTTAAGTGTACATAAATGAAGGTGTGTGTTGCTGAGTTCGACTTGGATGTGATCTGGACTGTACATGGGTGCTTAATTTGAAAATGTATTTTTGTATGTGCATTGTATGCAACCTGTTGTGTTCCCTGGTTTTTGGTGTACATGGGTGAAGGTGTGTGTTGCTGAGCCCGATCAGGACGTTATGATTGAACTGGACCTGGTATTAAGAACCCTTTTGAACAATCTGATTTCATTGACAACCCGGTCTGGTGAAGTTAAGGTCCTTTGTTTGTTTTGTTTGAAAGTAAAGCAATATAAAAACAATTACATAAAAGATAGTAATTAATGAAAAATGTTAATGGACCAGCACCACACACAATCATGTGTGCTCTAAAGACTGTATCCCTTGCAGACTGTATTATTCTATATTGTAGGAACCAGAAGATTATTTTTTTTTAATAACAGAAAGAGACAGCCCCTTTTGTGTAAATGAGTGTGAATGAGTGTGAATGAGTGTGAATGGGGGAGGGAGGGTTTTCTTGGGTTGATGCACTAATGGTAAGTGTATCTTGTCTTTTTTTATGTTGTTTAAAATTAAAATAAAAAAAACAACTAAAAAAACTAAAAATTAAAAAAAACAACATATGAACCTGCAGTGCAGGTGTACTTAATGTTGTGTCCCTGCGGTCGTTCGCGGCTCCTGCAGCGCGAGCATTGTTGTTTTTGCACTTTTTGGCTTCTTGTTAAGTGACTTTTTTTGGGTGGATTCGGTCTTGCACGTGGAGGGTTTGGGTGTGGGCTTTGGTTGGTGTGGCGCTCCCGTCGGGCGGTGCATTCTGCGGCGGAGATGCTTGGCACCAGGAGGCGGGGTTATGAGACGAGCCTCACACAGTGAGTCTTCGCAGCAGTTTTATGAATGCTCAGCACGTTACACACATACAGTTGTTGACAAAATACACTGGACATTATATACCTCAGCAAACTAAACTATGGAAATGTATAATATAGTTCATATAGAAATACGATCTCACTGCACAGCAGGCCAGCAGTTAGCCAGTCATTGCGCACAATCCATGTTGAGGCACAAATCAGTGACGTGCCTCAACTGGCTGCTGATCACCACACCGTCTCTTCTCAGTATTTGAACGGCAAATGTGAAAATAAAAATACAAATAATCTAAAACTGGTGAAGTTAAATGGAAAATAACTTTAGTATAATCACTGGATACATCTCCTCTCTGAGCTGCCACCTTACCGTGGTAGAGGAGTTTGCGTGTCCCAATGATCCTAGGAGCTATGTTGTCCGGGGGCTTTATGCCCCCTGGTAGGGTCTCCCAAGACAAACTGGTCCTAGGTGAGGGATCAGACAAAGAGCAGCTCGAAGACCTCAATGAAAAATAAAACCTATGGACCCAGATTTCCCTCGCCCGGACGCGGGTCACCGGGGCCCCCCTCTGGAGCCAGGCCCGGAGGTGGGGCACGATGGCGAGCGCCTGGTGGCCGGGCCTGTCCCCATGGGGCCCGGCCGGGCACAGCCCGAAGAGGCATCGTGGGTTCCCCCTCCAATGAGCTCACCACCCATAGCGGGGGTCATAGAGGTCGGGTGCGATGTGAGCTGGGCGGCAGCCGAAGGCAGGGCACTTGGCGGTCCGATCTTTGGCTACAGAAGCTAGCTCTTGGGACGTGGAACGTCACCTCGCTGGGGGGGAAGGAGCCTGAGCTAGTGCGCGAGGTAGAGAAGTTCCGGCTAGACATAGTCGGACTCACTTCGACGCACAGCAAGGGCTCTGGAACCAGTTCTCTCGAGAGGGGCTGGACTCTCTTCTACTCTGGCGTTGCCGGCAGTGAGAGGCGACGGGCTGGGGTGGCAATTCTTGTTGCCCCCCGGCTCAGAGCCTGCATGTTGGAGTTCAACCCGGTGGACGAGAGGGTAGCTTCCCTCCGCCTTCGGGTGGGGGAACGGGTCCTGACTGTGGTTTGCGCTTACGCGCCAAACCGCAGCTCAGAGTACCCACACTTTTTGGATTCACTCGAGGGAGTACTTGAGAGTGCTCCCCCGGGTGATTCCCTCGTTCTACTGGGGGACTTCAATGCTCATGTTGGCAGCGACAGTGAAACCTGGAGAGGCGTGATTGGGAAGAATGGCTGCCCGGATCTGAACCCGAGCGGTGTTTTGTTATTGGACTTTTGTGCCCGTCACAGATTGTCCATAACAAACACCATGTTCAAACATAAGGGTGTCCATATGTGCACTTGGCACCAGGACACCCTAGGCCGCAGTTCCATGATCGACTTTGTAGTTGTGTCGTCGGATTTGCGGCCTCATGTTTTGGACACTCGGGTGAAGAGAGGGGCGGAGCTTTCTACCGATCACCACCTGGTGGTGAGTTGGCTGCGATGGTGGGGGAGGATGCCGGACAGACCTGGCAGGCCCAAACGCATTGTGAGGGTTTGCTGGGAACGTCTGGCAGTCTCCTGTCAGAGAGAGTTTCAATTCCCACCTCCGGAAGAACTTTGAACATGTCACGAGGGAGGTGCTGGACATTGAGTCCGAATGGACCATGTTCCGCGCCTCCATTGTCGAGGCGGCTGATTGGAGCTGTGGCCGCAAGGTAGTTGGTGCCTGTCGTGGCGGTAATCCTAGAACCCGTTGGTGGACACCGGCGGTGAGGGATGCCGTCAAGCTGAAGAAGGAGTCCTATCTGGTTCTTTTGGCTCATAGGACTCCTGAGGCAGCGGACAGGTACCGACAGGCCAAGCGGTGTGCGGCTTCGGCGGTCGCGGAGGCAAAAACTCGGACATGGGAGGAGTTCGGGGAAGCCATGGAAAACGACTTCCGGACGGCTTCGAAGCGATTCTGGACCACCATCCGCCGCCTCAGGAAGGGGAAGCAGTGCACTATCAACACCGTGTATGGTGAGGATGGTGTTCTGCTGACCTCTACTGCGGATGTTGTGGATCGGTGGAGGGAATACTTCGAAGACCTCCTCAATCCCACCAACACGTCTTCCTATGAGGAAGTAGTGCCTGGGGAATCTGTGGTGGGCTCTCCTATTTCTGGGGATGACGTTGCTGAGGTAGTTAAAAAGCTCCTCGGTGGCAGGGCCCCGGGGGTGGATGAGATCCGCCCAGAGTTCCTTAAGGCTCTGGATGCTGTGGGGCTGTCTTGGTTGACAAGACTCTGCAGCATCGCGTGGACATCGGGGGCGGTACCTCTGGATTGGCAGACCGGGGTGGTGGTTCCTCTCTTTAAGAAGGGGAACCGGAGGGTGTGTTCTAACTATCGTGGGATCACACTCCTCAGCCTTCCCGGTAAGGTCTATTCAGGTGTGCTGGAGAGGAGGCTACGCCGGATAGTCGAACCTCGGATTCAGGAGGAACAGTGTGGTTTTTGTCCTGGTCGTGGAACTGTGGACCAGCTCTATACTCTCGGCAGGGTCCTTGAGGGTGCATGGGAGTTTGCCCAACCAGTCTACATGTGTTTTGTGGACTTGGAGAAGGCAT
Source organism: Entelurus aequoreus (assembly GCF_033978785.1). Lineage (NCBI taxonomy): Eukaryota > Metazoa > Chordata > Actinopteri > Syngnathiformes > Syngnathidae > Entelurus > Entelurus aequoreus. The sequence continues at coordinate 57,978,235 of NC_084738.1, read as the reverse complement.
TCGACCGTGTCCCTCGGGAAGTCCTGTGGGGAGTGCTCAGAGAGTATGGGGTATCGGACTGTCTGATTGTGGCGGTCCGCTCCCTGTATGATCAGTGCCAGAGTTTGGTCCGCATTGCCGGCAGTAAGTCGGACACGTTTCCAGTGAGAGTTGGACTCCGCCAAGGCTGCCCTTTGTCACCGATTCTGTTCATAACTTTTATGGACAGAATTTCTAGGCGCAGTCAAGGCGTTGAGGGGATCTGGTTTGGTGGCTGCAGGATTAGGTCTATGCTTTTTGCAGATGATGTGGTCCTGATGGCTTCATCTGGCCAGGATCTTCAGCTCTCACTGGATCGGTTCGCAGCTGAGTGTGAAGCGACTGGGATGAGAATCAGCACCTCCAAGTCCGAATCCATGGTTCTCGCCCGGAAAAGGGTGGAGTACCATCTCCGGGTTGCGGAGGAGACCCTGCCCCAAGTGGAGGAGTTCAAGTACCTCAGAGTCTTGTTCACGAGTGAGGGAAGAGTGGATCGTGAGATCGACAGGCGGATCGGTGCGGCGTCTTCAGTAATGCGGACGCTGTATCGATCCGTTGTGGTGAAGAAGGAGCTGAGCCGGAAGGCAAAGCTCTCAATTTACCGGTCGATCTACGTTCCCATCCTCATCTATGGTCATGAGCTTTGGGTTATGACCGAAAGGACAAGATCACGGGTACAAGCGGCCGAAATGAGTTTCCTCCACCGGGTGGCGGGGCTCTCCCTTAGAGATAGGGTGAGAAGCTCTGCCATCCGGGGGGAGCTCAAAGTAAAGCCGCTGCTCCTCCACATCGAGAGGAGCCAGATGAGGTGGTTCGGGCATCTGGTCAGGATGCCACCCGAACGCCTCCCTAGGGAGGTGTTTAGGGCACGTCCGACCGGTAGGAGGCCACGGGGAAGACCCAGGACACGTTGGGAAGACTATGTCTCCCGGCTGGCCTGGGAACGCCTCGGGATCCCCCGGGAGGAGCTGGACGAAGTGGCTGGGGAGAGGGAAGTCTGGGCTTCCCTGCTTAAGCTGCTGCCCCCGCGACCCGACCTCGGATAAGCGGAAGAAGATGGATGGATGGATGGCACTGGATACATATAACAATTTAATTATTTTTTTTTCTTTTTACTTTTTTTTTTCTTTGCATGATGGCAGGTGAGGCCGTGCCTCCCCTGCCTCTAGTGACGGCACGCCACTGATTGATATATATATATATATATATATATATATATATATATATATATATATATATATATATATATATATATATATATATATATATATATATATATATATATATATATATATATATATATATATATATATATATATATACACACATTTTATAAATGTATATTTATATACTATATATATTTATCTTCCCTCAGGCCATAAGACTCTTGAACGCATCATAATAACCCCCTCAATTCCCCCCAAAATGGATTGACTCGCTGGACTATAAGACAATATAACATACATCCATAAACGTGGATGCATATGCAAAAGTGCAATATATTTGTACAGTTATCTATTTATTTATATCTGCACCTTATTGCTCTTTTATCCTGCACTACAACGAGCTAATGCAACGAAATTTCGTTCTCATCTGTACTACTGTAAAGTTCAAATTTGAATGTCAATAAAAGGAAGTCTAAGTCCAAATCTAAATCTGTTGTTTACAGGATGACTGAAGCAACAAAAAAGGAAATTATTTTTGTCGAAGCGGTTTATTGTTTTATTGTCTTGAACAATCTTGTCAGTGCAGCCTAAATGAGGAGGTGAGGACGTGACTTCATTGCGTTACATCGCGGCGCCAAGTGCATGCTGGGAAATGTGGTCTCAAGAAAATATACATAGTTTGCATTATAATATAATATAATAATACTTGCCAACCCTCCCGTTTTTAGCGGGAGAATCCCGGTATTCAGCGCCTCTCCCGACAACCTCCCGGCAGAGATTTTCTCCCGACAAACTCCCGGTATTCAGCCGGAGCTGGAGGCCACGCCCCCTCCAGCTCAATGCGGACCTGAGACTGAGTGGGGACATCCTGTTCTCACGTCCGCTTTCCCACAATAGAGGCTTTGCCTGCCCAATGAACGGAGAAGTTAAACAGGACAATACTGCCATCTATTGGGTAGCCAACGGAAGACTGAAATTCAAGTATTTTTTAAATTTTTTTTCTATGTAAATAAAATATATATATATATAGCTAGAATTCACTGAAAGTCACGTATTTCATACAAATACTGTATATATCATATATATATATATATATATATGAAATATTTATGAAATACTCGAGTTGGTGAATTCTAGCTGTAAATAACCACGCCCCCAACCACGCCCCCGACACCCCCCCCCACCCCCGACCAAACACCCCCCCCCCACCCACTACCCCCCACCTCCCGATATTGGAGGACTCAAGGTTGGCAAGTATCATAAGTGAATATAAATTATATTCACTTATGATATTCATTTTCGAATGTGTATACTTTTTAATGCGTATTATTTTGATATCTATATTTATTTGTTGTTTACAGGATGGTTGAAGCAACAAAAAAAATAATTATTGTTGTTGAAGACCAGACAGCGGTTTATTGTTTTATTGTTGGTATTTTGTCCCTCACCATTGTTGGTATGTTCATTCTTCCTACATTGTTGATACAAATTATTGTTACAGTGTAATACATATTGTTACCTGTGGTAATGCCACCATGATACAAAATTTGCATTATAATCCTTAAACAAAGTAACAATGAAAATCGATGTATTAATCACTGAATGGAGAACTGGGGGTGGAATTAAATAAATGATCTTCTTCCCACTTCCTTTCAGGCAAAACTGGATCAACATGCTTACATACTGTACATTCCCTTTTGCATTATATTAATTCATATTATTATGTGTTGTCTACCTTGTACTTTGTTTTATGTCATTGCCTGAAATAAATTAATAAATAAAATGAAATGAATGAATGAAAAATTGTCTTGAACAATCTTGTCAGTGCAGCCTGAATGTGGAGGACGGGAGGACGTGACGTCATTACGTTACGTCGCGGCGCCGAGTGTATGCTGGGAAATGTGGTCTTATGAAACAAAACAAGCTGTCGCGAAAATATACATCGTTTGCATTATATTCACTTATGACATTCATTTTCGAATGTGTATACTTTGAAATGTGTATTATTTTGATATCTATATTTATTTGTTGTTTACAGGATGATTGAAGCAACAAAAAACGAAATTATTTTTGTTGAAGCGGTGTATTGTTTTATTGCATACTTGCCAACCCTCCCGTTTTTAGCGGGAGAATCCCGGTATTCAGCGCCTCTCCCGACAACCTCCCAGCAGAGATTTTCTCCCGGCAAACTCCCGGTATTCAGCCGGAGCTGGAGGCCACGCCCCCTCCAGCTCAATGCGGACCTGAGACTGAGTGGGGACAGCCTGTTCTCACGTCCGCTTTCCCACAATATAAACAGCTTGCCTGCCAAATGAACGGAGAACTTAAACAGGACAATACTGTCATCTAATGGATAGCCAACGGAACACTGAAATTCAAGTATTTTTTTTTTTTCTATGTAAATAAAATAAATATATATATATATATATATATATATATATATATATATATATATATATATATATATATATATATATATATATATATATATATATATATAGCTAGAATTCACTGAAAGTCAAGTATTTCATACATATATATATATATATATGAAATACTCGAGTTGGTGAATTCTAGCTGTAAATAACCACGCCCCCACCCCCCCCCCCACCCCCACCCCACCCCTGACCAAGCTCCCCCCCACCGCTACCCCCCACCTCCCGATATTGGAGGTCTCAAGGTTGGCAAGTATGTTTTATTGTCTTCAACAATCTTGTCAGTGCAGCCTAAAAGTGGAGGCCGGGAGGACGTGACGTCATTACGTTACGTCGCGGCGCCGAGTGCATGCTGGGAAATGTGGTTTAATGAAAACAAAACAAGCGCTTGCGAAAATATACATTATATTCACTTATGATATTCATTTTCGAATGTGTATACTTCGTAATGCGTATTATTTTAATATTTATATTTATTTGTTGTTTACAGGATGATTGAAGCAACAAAAAACGTTTGTTTTGTTTTGTTGAAGTGGTTTATTGTTTTATTGTCTTGAACAATCTTGTCGGCGCAGCATGAATGAGGAGACGGAAGGACGTGACGTCACACTATGTTACGTCGCCGAGTGCATGCTGGGAAATGTGGTCTAATGAAAACAAAACAAGCTCTCGCGAAAATATACATCGTTTGCATTATATATTTACTTACATTCATTTTCGAATGTGTATACTTTGTAATCCGTATTAGTTTAATATTTTTATTTATTTGTTGTTTACAGGATGATTGAAGCAACAAAAAACCTTTGTTTTGTTTTGTTTGAAGCGGTTTATTGTTTTGTCTTAAACAATCTTGTCAGTGCAGCCTGAATAAGGAGGACGCTAGGACGTGACGTCATTACGTTACGTTGCGGCGCCGGGTGCATGCTGGGAAATGTGGTGAAAAACCGTAAAAATAGACGTGTTTTTCATTCCGAACTTCAAGATATACTTTTTAAATCGTATCATTTTGATATCTGTATTGTTAATGTTATTTACAGAATGATTAAAGTGACAAAAAAAAAAAAAAAGAACTTATGGAACTGTTTCGGTTTTATTGTCTTGGAGCAATCTTGTCATCGTTTGCTGACGTCACACGTCAATGATCTTATCTGGCGGCACATTAGTTATTGAGGATGATGGATCGGTGTCAGCGCGCCTCGAATTGGGTCAAATAAGCGGCGCGTCCTCCAATCACAGCGGCGCGAATAAGTCGACGCTCTGTGGTGCGTTCAGGTGCCCGTTGTGAATGAAGCCCATTCAGCTGCACACTCGCCTCCCGAGCGGCTGCAGGTGGCGTTGCAGCGAGAGAGAGGCGCCCGACCACCGCCTTTGCACCATCGCCAAGCACAACACCGCGCAACAGCAGCCGGCGCGGCAGCAGCATCCTCCATCGCCCGTGTCCACAAACACGCTTGTTTGTTTCCTCCCCTCCATCGGATTTATTCTTTTCACCGAGATGCTCGCCAGTTGCCTTCTATGAGCGCCACGAAGCTCGTCTTCATCACCAGGCGCAGCCATTTGGACATCCGGTAAGGCGATTTTATTTTTTTTCCATCTTTGCGACATTTTTCTAAAATATATTTTTTTTCATTAAATATACAAAAAGGATGAAAGGACAAAATATATACTCATCTATAGGTTAGGAGATGTCTTTTTTTTTTTGTTGCACGCAGGTTATTAATAGCCTCACGTCGACGCCTGCACACGCTCAGCTTCAGCACCGCGGAGAGCATCCCTCACCCTGAATCCCCATTCGAAATCCGCCAAACGAGCTTTGAATCCACGCAGTGGGGCCGAAACGTGATTTTTTTTATGTCAAATGACGACGCCGAAGTGATGCACGGTGATGCACCGAGGATTCGGCTCGGTCCATCACCGTGCATGTGTCTTCATGGCTGCTGCAGTGAGGAGGACAAACATGTCAGCATATATAAACATCTATATTCTACCAGCACCTAAATGGACCTGGAGCTGTCTTTTTTATGGATGTTTACATTTAAAGCAAAACAAAATTGATGATGCATGATTCAGTCAGCAGCCTTCGGCCATAAAATATAAAATATGGATCTGTCCTCATGAAATGTTAATGAGTGTGGATCCTTTTAGGGTCAAACAGACTAGCTGCAGTGCACTATTATTCTTCGAGTCATCTTTTTATATCGTGCTGCATGGAGGAGCTCAGTTTTATACACTCCAGTGAGGATTATTGCAGTGTGATCATCTTGCTGCAAGGTCTCTCTCTGTGTGTGTGTATGTATGTTTACATGTACGTATGTGAATCAGCCTGAGCCATCACCACTGCTGAGTCCAATCAATACAGCTCATAAGCCTTCATGACTACACTGTATGAATAATAATTGTGTGTACTATCAAGCATGGCATTAAATGTAAAGTACATTTGCATAATGTAAACTTTACTTTAAATAACGTCAAACACTAAAGTGAAATATAATGCAAAATATATAGAGTAGTCATTTGGGGGTAATGTCAAAAAAGATGTGTACAGTGTTAAGTAATAATTGTATATACAGTATAAAATAAATAATAAACAGTCTATTTTCCAATGTTAAATATATGCAAAATTTAAAATAAGGGTTAAATAAGTGCAAATAATGTTAAGTAATACACTCTCTATGAACTGAAACACAAATAAATAAGTGAATTCAAGTAAGAATTGTAGTAAAATAAGTGTAAAATATATGTTTATGCAATGTAATGTAAAATTACATGTATTGTAAAAAAAAAAAAAAAAAAGGACATGGGAATAATGTTGAATAAGTATACAGCTTTAAGTGTATGTATTGTAAAATAAGCATACAGTATGTATTGTAAAATAAATGCATGTAATGTATAAGTTGTGTTTATAATGTAAAATAAGCATAAAATATGTAAAATAGAATAAATGTATGTAATGTAAAGTAAGTATAAAATAAGTGTATGTAATGTCAGATAAGCATACAGTAAGTGCATGTATGTGATGTAAAATAAGTGTGTATTGTAAAATGGGTATAAAATAGGTGTATGTAATGGAAAGAGAGACTAAAATAAGTGTATGTAAGGTAAAATAACATACAGTAAGTGTATGTGAGGGAAAAAAACAAGTGACTATTGTAAAATGAAATGAAGTAAAATAAGCATATGCTATGTAAAAAAGGTATAAAATATGAGTATGCAACGTAAATAAACATATAATAAGTGTATGTTAAGGTTAAAAAAAAAGGGTATAGAATGTAAAATAAGAGTATGCAGTAGAAAAGTAGTACGAAATAAGTCTATGTAAATTAAAATAACTATACAATAAGCATATGTGATGGAAATGAAGTGTATATATTGTAAAATAGATATAACATTAGTGTATGTAATGACAAATAATTATAAAGTAAGTGTATGCACCATAACATACTCTCAACTATAAGATAAGCATATGTGTTGTAAAATGGGTATAAAATAAGGGTATGTAATGTAAAATAGGAATAAATAAGTGTAATTGATGGAAAATAAGTGTAAAAAAGGTGTATGTGAGGTAAGATACCTATAAAATAAGTGTATGCAATGTGCAATAGGTGTAAAATAAGTGTATGTAATGTAAAATGGTATAAAGTAAGTGTATGTAATATGAAATACGTATAAAGTAAGTGTATGTAATGTAAAATAGGTGTATGTAATGTAAAATAAGTGTACAATAAGTGTATGTAAAATAAGTGCATGTAATGTACAGTAGGTGTATGTAATGTAAAATAAGTATAAAATAAGTGTATGTTATATACAATAGGTGTATGTAATGTAAAAAAAGTATAAAATAAGTGTATGTAATGTACAGTAGGTGTTTGTAATGTAAAATACGTATAAAATAAGTGTATGTTATATACAATAGGTGTATGTAATGTAAAAAAAAGTATAAAATAAGTGTATGTAATGTACAGTAGGTGTTTGTAATGTAAAATAAGTATAAAATAAGTGTATGTTATGTACAATAGGTGCATGTAATGTAAAATAAGTATAAAATAAGTGTATGTTATGTACAATAGGTGCATGTAATGTAAAATAAGTATAAAATAAGTGTATGTAATGTACAGTAGGTGCATGTAATGTAAAATAAGTATAAAATAAGTGTATGTAATGTACAATAGGTGTATGTAATGTAAAATACGTGTATATAGTATATGATATGTGTATGTAATGTAAAATAAGTATAAAATAAGTGTATTCAATGTACAGTAGGTGTATGTAATGTACAGTAGGTTTATGTAATGTAAATGTAAAGTATAAAATAAGTGTATATAATGTACAGTACGTATACGTAATGTAAAATAAGTGTAGAATAAGTCTATGTAAAATAAGTGCATGTAATGTACAATAGGTGTATGTAATGTAAAATAAATATAAAATAAGTGTATGTAATGTACAATAGGTGTATGTAATGTAAAATAAATATAAAATAAGTGTATGTAATGTACAATAGGTGTATGCAATGTAAAATATGTGTAAAATAGGTGTATGTAATGTACAATAGGTGTATGTAATGTAAAATAAGTATAAAATAAGTGTTTGTAGTGTACAGTAGGGGTATGTAATGTAAAATAAGTATAAATAAGTGTATGTAATGTATAGCAGGTGTATGTAATGTAAAATAAGTGCATGTAATGTACAATAGGTGTATGTAATGTAAAATAAGTATACAATAAGTGTATTTAATGTAAAATAAGTGTATGTAATGTAAAATAAGTATACAATAAGTGTATTTAATGTAAAATAAGTGTATGTAATGTAAAATAAGTATAAAATAGGTGTATGTAATGTAAAATAAGTGAACAATAATTGTATGTAACATTACTGTATGTAATGTACAATAGGTGTATACAATGTAAAATAAGTGTACAATCAGTATATGTAAAATAAGTGCATCTAATGTACAATAGGTGTATGTAATGTAAAATATGTATAAAATAAGTGTATGTAATGTACAATAGGTGTATGTAATGTAAAATAAGTGTATGTAGTATATGATAGGTGTATGTAATGTAAAATAAGTATAAAATAAGTGTATTCAATGTACAGTAGGTGTATGTAATGTAAAATACGTGTATGTAATGTACAGTAGGTGTATGTAATGTAAAAAAAAGTATAGAATAAGTGTATATAATGTACAGTACGTATACGTAATGTAAAATAAGTGTAGGATAAGTGTATGTAAAATAAGTGCATGTAATGTACAATAGGTGTATGTAATGTAAAATAAATATACAATAAGTGTATGTAATGTACAATAGGTGTATGTAATGTAAAATATGTGTAAAATAAGTGCATGTAATGTACAATAGGTGTATGTAATGTAAAATAAGTATAAAATAAGTGTTTGTAATGTACAGTAGGGGTATGTAATGTAAAATAAGTATAAATAAGTGTATGTAATGTATAGCAGGTGTATGTAATGTAAAATAAGTATACAATAAGTGTTTGTAATGTACAATAGGTGTATGTAATGTAAAATAAGTATACAATAAGTGTATTTAATGTAAAATAAGTGTATGTAATGTAAAAGAAGTATACAATAAGTGTATTTAATGTAAAATAAGTGTATGCAATGTAAAATAAGTATAAAATAGGTGTATGTATTGTAAAATAAGTGTACAATAATTGTATGTAACATTACTGTATGTAATGTACAATAGGTGTATACAATGTAAAATAAGTGTACAATCAGTATATGTAAAAGAAGTGCATCTAATGTACAATAGGTGTATGTAATGTACAATATGTATAAAATAAGTGTATGTAATGTACAATAGGTGTATGTAATGTAAAATATGTATAAAATAAGTGTATGTAATGTACAATAGGTGTATGTAATGTAAAATATGTATAACATAAGTGTATGTAATGTACAATAGGTGTATGTAACGTACAATAAGTATATAAATAAGTGTATGTTATGTACAATAGGTGTATGTAACGTACAATAAGTATATAAATAAGTGTATGTTATGTACAATAGGTGTATGTAACGTACAATAAGTATATAAATAAGTGTATGTTATGTACAATAGGTGTATGTAATGTAAAATATGTATAAAATAAGTGTATGTAATGTACAATAGGTGTATGTAATGTAAAATAAGTATATAAATAAGTGTATGTTATGTACAATAGGTGTATGTAATGTAAAATAAGTGCATGTAATGTACAATAGGTGTATGTAATATAAAATAAGTGTACAATAAGTGTATGTAAAATAAGTGCATGTAATGCACAATAGGTGTATATAATGTAAAATTAGTATAAAATAGGTGTATGTAATGTAAAATAAGTGTACAATAATTGTATGTAACATTACTGTATGTAATGTACAATAGGTGTATACAATGTAAAATAAGTGTACAATCAGTATATGTAAAAGAAGTGCATCTAATGTACAGTAGGTGTATGTAATGTACAATAAGTATATAAATAAGTGTATGTTATGTACAACAGGTGTATGTAATGTAAAATATGTATAAAATAAGTGTATGTAATGTACAATAGGTGTATGTAATGTAAAATAAGTATATAAATAAGTGTATGTTATGTACAATAGGTGTATGTAATGTAAAATAAGTGCATGTAATGTACAATAGGTGTATACAATGTAAAATAAGTGTACAATCAGTGTATGTAAAATAAGGGCATCTAATGTACAATAGGTGTATGTAATGTACAATAAGTGTATGTAATGTAAAATAAGTATAAAAATAAGTGTATGTAATGTACAATAGGTGTATGTAATGTAAAATAAGTATACAAATAAGTGTATGTAATGTAAAATAAGTATAAAATAAGTGTATTTAATGTACAATAAGTGCATGTACTGTACAGTAGGTGTAAAATAAGTGTATTTAATGTCAAATAAGACCAAGCGGTCAAAAAAGAGGATTTTTCTGAACATTGATCTGTCTTTGCCTGCAGCATCATCATCATCATCATCATCATCATCAGCCCCCGTCTGGACAGCCAAAGCCTAAGCGAGACCAGGTGATCGCAGACTCCTCTGAGGTCTCCTCGGTCCGGTCCCACAGCAGCAGCCAGCAGGCCGGCACCATCCGCACCTTCTCCACGCTCCCCCCGGCAGGCAGAACAAGCACCCCCCTGTCGCCATGGGAACCGTGCTGTCCCTGTCGCCCAGCTACCGCAAGGCGGCCCTGTTCGAGGACGGGCCGGCCACAGTGGGCCACTACACGGCGGTGCAGAACAGCAAGAACGCCAAAGACAAGAACCTGAAGCGCCACTCGCTCATCAACGTGTTGCCGTGGAAACGCATCGTGGCGGTGTCGGCCAAGAAGAAGAGCTCCAAGAAGGTGCAGCCCAACGCCACCTACCAGAACAACGTGAGCCAGCTGAACTCCGAGAACCTGAAGAAGTCGCAGTCGTGCGCCAACCTGGCCTCCTTCGGCCAGGACCAGAGCACCCCCGCCCTGACCAAGAGCGCCGCCAACAACAACAACAAGGAGCCGTCGCCGGCCAAGAAGGCGCCCGCCCCGGCGCCCGGCACCCCCAAGAGGGTGATCGTGCAGGCGTCCACCAGCGAGCTGCTGCGCTGCCTGGGCGACTTCCTGTGCCGGCGCTGCTACCGCCTCAAGCACCTGTCGCCCACCGAGCCCGTCCTGTGGCTGCGTAGCGTGGACCGCTCTCTGCTGCTGCAGGGCTGGCAGGACCAGGGCTTCATCACGCCGGCCAACGTGGTCTTCGTCTACATGCTGTGCCGCGACGTGGTCTCCTCGGAGGTGGCCGGCGAGCACGAGCTGCAGGCCGTGCTGCTCACCTGCCTCTACCTGTCCTACTCCTACATGGGCAACGAGATCTCCTACCCGCTCAAGCCCTTCCTGGTGGAGAGCTCCAAGGAGGCCTTCTGGGACCGCTGCCTGTCCATCATAGACCTGATGAGCGCCAAGATGCTGCAGATCAACTCCGACCCGCACTACTTCACCCAGGTCTTCGCCGACCTCAAGAACGAGAGCCAGAAGGAGGAGGAGCGCAGCCGCCTGCTCATCGGACTGGACCGGTGAGGGGGCGCCGGGGCCGGGGGTCGGACGTCTTTGTAGCCAAGTAACAGGAAAGATATTTTGGCTAAAATGCTAACAGTTAGCGTGCAAGCACGTTAACGCCGAGTAACAACACCCATGACTCCTAGTGTTATTCCTATGAACTTGGCAAAAAATGCTAACTGTTAACAGTTACATAACACCAAGTAACAATATCCATGACTTTTCGTTTTCATAAACAAAGTGCCCAGAATGCTAACAGTTAGCATGCAAGCACGTTAACGCCGAGTAACAACACCCATGACTCCTAGTGTTATTCCTATGAACTTGGCAAAAAATGCTAACTGTTAACAGTTACATAACACCAAGTAACAATATCCGTGACTTTTCGTTTTTACAAACAAAGTGCCCAAAATGCTAACAGTTAGCATGCAAGCATGTTAACGCCGAGTAACAACACCCATGACTCCCAGTGTTATTCCTATGAACTTGGCAAAAATGCTAACTGTTAACAGTTAGATAACACCAAGTAACAATATCCATGACTTTTCGTTTTTATAAACAAAGTGCCCAAAATGCTAACAGTTAGCATGCAAGCACGTTAACGCCGAGTAACAACACCCATGACTCCCAGTGTTATTCCTATGAACTTGGCAAAAATGCTAACTGTTAACAGTTAGATAACACCAAGTAACAATATCCATGACTTTTCCTTTTTATAAACAAAGTGCCCAGAATGCTAACAGTTAGCATGCAGGCACGTTAACGACTTGTAACAACACCCATGACTCCTAGTGTTATTCCTATCAACTTGGCAAAAATGCTATCTGTTAACAGTTAGATAACACCAAGTAACAATATCCATGACTTTTCGTTTTTATAAACAAAGTGCCCAAAATGCTAACAGTTAGCATGCAAGCACGTTAACGCCGAGTAACAACACCCATGACTCCCAGTGTTATTCCTATGAAATTGGCAAAAAAATGCTAACTGTTAACAGTTAGATAACACCAAGTAACAATATCCATGACTTTTCGTTTTTATAAACAAAGTGCCCAAAATGCTAACAGTTAGCATGCAAGCACGTTAACGCCGAGTAACAACACCCATGACTCCCAGTGTTATTCCTATGAACTTGGCAAAAATGCTAACTGTTAACAGTTACATAACACCAAGTAACAATATCCATGACTTTTCGTTTTTATAAACAAAGTGCCCAAAATGCTAACAGTTAGCATGCAAGCACGTTAACGCCGAGTAACAACACCCATGACTCCTAGTGTTATTCCTATGAACTTGGCAAAAAATGCTAACTGTTAACAGTTACATAACACCAAGTAACAATATCCATGACTTTTCGTTTTTATAAACAAAGTGCCCAAAATGCTAACAGTTAGCATGCAAGCACGTTAACGCCGAGTAACAACACCCATGACTCCCAGTGTTATTCCTATGAACTTGGCAAAAAATGCTAACTGTTAACAGTTACATAACACCAAGTAACAATATCCATGACTTTTCGTTTTTATAAACAAAGTGCCCAAAATGCTAACAGTTAGCATGCAAGCACGTTAACGCCGAGTAACAACACCCATGACTCCTAGTGTTATTCCTATGAACTTGGCAAAAAATGCTAACTGTTAACAGTTACATAACACCAAGTAACAATATCCATGACTTTTCGTTTTCATAAACAAAGTGCCCAGAATGCTAACAGTTAGCATGCAAGCACGTTAACGCCGAGTAACAACACCCATGACTCCTAGTGTTATTCCTATGAACTTGGCAAAAAATGCTAACTGTTAACAGTTACATAACACCAAGTAACAATATCCGTGACTTTTCGTTTTTACAAACAAAGTGCCCAAAATGCTAACAGTTAGCATGCAAGCATGTTAACGCCGAGTAACAACACCCATGACTCCCAGTGTTATTCCTATGAACTTGGCAAAAATGCTAACTGTTAACAGTTAGATAACACCAAGTAACAATATCCATGACTTTTCGTTTTTATAAACAAAGTGCCCAAAATGCTAACAGTTAGCATGCAAGCACGTTAACGCCGAGTAACAACACCCATGACTCCTAGTGTTATTCCTATGAACTTGGCAAAAATGCTAACTGTTAACAGTTAGATAACACCAAGTAACAATATCCATGACTTTTCCTTTTTATAAACAAAGTGCCCAGAATGCTAACAGTTAGCATGCAGGCACGTTAACGACTTGTAACAACACCCATGACTCCTAGTGTTATTCCTATCAACTTGGCAAAAATGCTATCTGTTAACAGTTAGATAACACCAAGTAACAATATCCATGACTTTTCGTTTTTATAAACAAAGTGCCCAAAATGCTAACAGTTAGCATGCAAGCACGTTAACGCCGAGTAACAACACCCATGACTCCCAGTGTTATTCCTATGAAATTGGCAAAAAAATGCTAACTGTTAACAGTTAGATAACACCAAGTAACAATATCCATGACTTTTCGTTTTTATAAACAAAGTGCCCAAAATGCTAACAGTTAGCATGCAAGCACGTTAACGCCGAGTAACAACACCCATGACTCCCAGTGTTATTCCTATGAACTTGGCAAAAATGCTAACTGTTAACAGTTACATAACACCAAGTAACAATATCCATGACTTTTCGTTTTTATAAACAAAGTGCCCAAAATGCTAACAGTTAGCATGCAAGCACGTTAACGCCGAGTAACAACACCCATGACTCCTAGTGTTATTCCTATGAACTTGGCAAAAAATGCTAACTGTTAACAGTTACATAACACCAAGTAACAATATCCATGACTTTTCGTTTTTATAAACAAAGTGCCCAAAATGCTAACAGTTAGCATGCAAGCACGTTAACGCCGAGTAACAACACCCATGACTCCCAGTGTTATTCCTATGAACTTGGCAAAAAATGCTAACTGTTAACAGTTACATAACACCAAGTAACAATATCCATGACTTTTCGTTTTTATAAACAAAGTGCCCAAAATGCTAACAGTTAGCATGCAAGCACGTTAACGCCGAGTAACAACACCCATGACTCCCAGTGTTATTCCTATGAACTTGGCAAAAATGCTAACTGTTAACAGTTACATAACACCAAGTAACAATATCCATGACTTTTCGTTTTTATAAACAAAGTGCCCAAAATGCTAACAGTTAGCATGCAAGCACGTTAACGCCGAGTAACAACACCCATGACTCCCAGTGTTATTCCTATGAACTTGGCAAAAATGCTAACTGTTAACAGTTACATAACACCAAGTAACAATATCCATGACTTTTCGTTTTTATAAACAAAGTGCCCAAAATGCTAACAGTTAGCATGCAAGCACGTTAACGCCGAGTAACAACACCCATGACTCCCAGTGTTATTCCTATGAACTTGGCAAAAAATGCTAACTGTTAACAGTTACATAACACCAAGTAACAATATCCATGACTTTTCGTTTTTATAAACAAAGTGCCCAAAATGCTAACAGTTAGCATGCAAGCACGTTAACGCCGAGTAACAACACCCATGACTCCCAGTGTTATTCCTATGAACTTGGCAAAAAATGCTAACTGTTAACAGTTACATAACACCAAGTAACAATATCCATGACTTTTCGTTTTTATAAACAAAGTGCCCAAAATGCTAACAGTTAGCATGCAAGCACGTTAACGCCGAGTAACAAAACCCATGACTCCCAGTGTTATTCCTATGAACTTGGCAAAAATGCTAACTGTTAACAGTTACATAACACCAAGTAACAATATCCATGACTTTTCGTTTTTATAAACAAAGTGCCCAAAATGCTAACAGTTAGCATGCAAGCACGTTAACGCCGAGTAACAACACCCATGACTCCCAGTGTTATTCCTATGAACTTGGCAAAAAATGCTAACTGTTAACAGTTACATAACACCAAGTAACAATATCCATGACTTTTCGTTTTTACAAACAAAGTGCCCAAAATGCTAACAGTTAGCATGCAAGCATGTTAACGACTTGTAACAACACCCATGACTCCTAGTGTTATTCCTATCAACTTGGCAAAAATGCTATCTGTTAACAGTTAGATAACACCAAGTAACAATATCCATGACTTTTCGTTTTTATAAACAAAGTGCCCAAAATGCTAACAGTTAGCATGCAAGCACGTTAACGCCGAGTAACAACACCCATGACTCCCAGTGTTATTCCTATGAAATTGGCAAAAAAATGCTAACTGTTAACAGTTAGATAACACCAAGTAACAATATCCATGACTTTTCGTTTTTATAAACAAAGTGCCCAAAATGCTAACAGTTAGCATGCAAGCACGTTAACGCCGAGTAACAACACCCATGACTCCCAGTGTTATTCCTATGAACTTGGCAAAAATGCTAACTGTTAACAGTTACATAACACCAAGTAACAATATCCATGACTTTTCGTTTTTATAAACAAAGTGCCCAAAATGCTAACAGTTAGCATGCAAGCACGTTAACGCCGAGTAACAACACCCATGACTCCTAGTGTTATTCCTATGAACTTGGCAAAAAATGCTAACTGTTAACAGTTACATAACACCAAGTAACAATATCCATGACTTTTCGTTTTTATAAACAAAGTGCCCAAAATGCTAACAGTTAGCATGCAAGCACGTTAACGCCGAGTAACAACACCCATGACTCCCAGTGTTATTCCTATGAACTTGGCAAAAATGCTAACTGTTAACAGTTACATAACACCAAGTAACAATATCCATGACTTTTCGTTTTTATAAACAAAGTGCCCAAAATGCTAACAGTTAGCATGCAAGCACGTTAACGCCGAGTAACAACACCCATGACTCCCAGTGTTATTCCTATGAACTTGGCAAAAATGCTAACTGTTAACAGTTACATAACACCAAGTAACAATATCCATGACTTTTCGTTTTTATAAACAAAGTGCCCAAAATGCTAACAGTTAGCATGCAAGCACGTTAACGCCGAGTAACAACACCCATGACTCCCAGTGTTATTCCTATGAACTTGGCAAAAATGCTAACTGTTAACAGTTACATAACACCAAGTAACAATATCCATGACTTTTCGTTTTTATAAACAAAGTGCCCAAAATGCTAACAGTTAGCATGCAAGCACGTTAACGCCGAGTAACAACACCCATGACTCCCAGTGTTATTCCTATGAACTTGGCAAAAAATGCTAACTGTTAACAGTTACATAACACCAAGTAACAATATCCATGACTTTTCGTTTTTATAAACAAAGTGCCCAAAATGCTAACAGTTAGCATGCAAGCACGTTAACGCCGAGTAACAACACCCATGACTCCCAGTGTTATTCCTATGAACTTGGCAAAAATGCTAACTGTTAACAGTTACATAACACCAAGTAACAATATCCATGACTTTTCGTTTTTATAAACAAAGTGCCCAAAATGCTAACAGTTAGCATGCAAGCACGTTAACGCCGAGTAACAACACCCATGACTCCCAGTGTTATTCCTATGAACTTGGCAAAAAATGCTAACTGTTAACAGTTACATAACACCAAGTAACAATATCCATGACTTTTCGTTTTTACAAACAAAGTGCCCAAAATGCTAACAGTTAGCATGCAAGCATGTTAACGCCGAGTAACAACATCCATGACTCCCAGTGTTATTCCTATGAACTTGGCAAAAAATGCTAACTGTTAACAGTTAGATAACACCAAGTAACAATATCCATGACTTTTCGTTTTTATAAACAAAGTGCCCAAAATGCTAACAGTTAGCATGCAAGCACGTTAACGCCGAGTAACAACATCCATGACTCCCAGTGTTATTCCTATGAACTTGGCAAAAAATGCTAACTGTTAACAGTTAGATAACACCAAGTAACAATATCCATGACTTTTCGTTTTTATAAACAAAGTGCCCAAAATGCTAACAGTTAGCATACAAGCACGTTAACGCCGAGTAACAACACCCATGACTCCTAGTGTTATTCCTATGAACTTGGCAAAAAATGCTAACTGTTAACAGTTACATAACACCAAGTAACAATATCCATGACTTTTCGTGTTTACAAACAAAGTGCTCAAAATGCTAACAGTTAGCATGCAAGCATGTTAACGCCGAGTAACAACACCCATGACTCCTAGTGTTATTCCTATGAACTTGGCAAAAAATGCTAACTGTTAACAGTTACATAACACCAAGTAACAATATCCATGACTTTTCGTTTTTATAAACAAAGTGCCCAAAATGCTAACAGTTAGCATGCAAGCACGTTAACGCCGAGTAACAACACCCATGACTCCCAGTGTTATTCCTATGAACTTGGCAAAAATGCTAACTGTTAACAGTTACATAACACCAAGTAACAATATCCATGACTTTTCGTTTTTATAAACAAAGTGCCCAAAATGCTAACAGTTAGCATGCAAGCACGTTAACGCCGAGTAACAACACCCATGACTCCCAGTGTTATTCCTATGAACTTGGCAAAAAATGCTAACTGTTAACAGTTACATAACACCAAGTAACAATATCCATGACTTTTCGTTTTTACAAACAAAGTGCCCAAAATGCTAACAGTTAGCATGCAAGCATGTTAATGCCGAGTAACAACATCCATGACTCCCAGTGTTATTCCTATGAACTTGGCAAAAAATGCTAACTGTTAACAGTTAGATAACACCAAGTAACAATATCCATGACTTTTCGTGTTTACAAACAAAGTGCTCAAAATGCTAACAGTTAGCATGCAAGCATGTTAACGCCGAGTAACAACACCCATGACTCCTAGTGTTATTCCTATGAACTTGGCAAAAAATGCTAACTGTTAACAGTTACATAACACCAAGTAACAATATCCATGACTTTTCGTTTTTATAAACAAAGTGCCCAAAATGCTAACAGTTAGCATGCAAGCACGTTAACGCCGAGTAACAACACCCATGACTCCCAGTGTTATTCCTATGAACTTGGCAAAAATGCTAACTGTTAACAGTTACATAACACCAAGTAAAAATATCCATGACTTTTCGTTTTTATAAACAAAGTGCCCAAAATGCTAACAGTTAGCATGCAAGCACGTTAACGCCGAGTAACAACATCCATGACTCCCAGTGTTATTCCTATGAACTTGGCAAAAAATGCTAACTGTTAACAGTTAGATAACACCAAGTAACAATATCCATGACTTTTCGTTTTTATAAACAAAGTGCCCAGAATGCTAACAGTTAGCATGCAAGCACGTTAACGCCGAGTAACAACACCCATGACTCCTAGTGTTATTCCTATGAACTTGGCAAAAAATGCTAACTGTTAACAGTTACATAACACCAAGTAACAATATCCATGACTTTTCGTGTTTACAAACAAAGTGCTCAAAATGCTAACAGTTAGCATGCAAGCATGTTAACGCCGAGTAACAACACCCATGACTCCTAGTGTTATTCCTATGAACTTGGCAAAAAATGCTAACTGTTAACAGTTACATAACACCAAGTAACAATATCTATGACTTTTCGTTTTTACAAACAAAGTGCCCAAAATGCTAACAGTTAGCATGCAAGCACGTTAACGCCGAGTAACAACACCCATGACTCCTAGTGTTATTCCTATGAACTTGGCAAAAAATGCTAACTGTTAACAGTTACATAACACCAAGTAACAATATCCATGACTTTTCGTTTTTACAAACAAAGTGCCCCAAATGCTAACAGTTAGCATGCAAGCACGTTAACGCCGAGTAACAACACCCATGACTCCCAGTGTTATTCCTATGAAATTGGCAAAAAAATGCTAACTGTTAACAGTTAGATAACACCAAGTAACAATATCCATGACTTTTCGTTTTTATAAACAAAGTGCCCAAAATGCTAACAGTTAGCATGTAAGCACGTTAACGCCGAGTAACAACACCCATGACTCCCAGTGTTATTCCTATGAACTTGGCAAAAAATGCTAACTGTTAACAGTTAGATAACACCAAGTAACAATATCCATGACTTTTCGTTTTTATAAACAAAGTGCCCAAAATGCTAACAGTTAGCATGCAAGCACGTTAACGACTTGTAACAACACCCATGACTCCTAGTGTTATTCCTATGAACCTGGCAAAAATGCTAACTGTTAACAGTTAGATAACACCAAGTAACAATATCCATGACTTTTCGTTTTTATAAACAAAGTGCCCAAAATGCTAACAGTTAGCATGCAAGCACGTTAACGCCGAGTAACAACACCCATGACTCCCAGTGTTATTCCTATGAACTTGGCAAAAAATGCTAACTGTTAACAGTTACATAACACCAAGTAACAATATCTATGACTTTTCGTTTTTACAAACAAAGTGCCCAAAATGCTAACAGTTAGCATGCAAGCACGTTAACGCCGAGTAACAACACCCATGACTCCCAGTGTTATTCCTATGAAATTGGCAAAAAAATGCTAACTGTTAACAGTTAGATAACACCAAGTAACAATATCCATGACTTTTCGTTTTTATAAACAAAGTGCCCAAAATGCTAACAGTTAGCATGTAAGCACGTTAACGCCGAGTAACAACACCCATGACTCCCAGTGTTATTCCTATGAACTTGGCAAAAAATGCTAACTGTTAACAGTTAGATAACACCAAGTAACAATATCCATGACTTTTCGTTTTTATAAACAAAGTGCCCAAAATGCTAACAGTTAGCATGCAAGCACGTTAACGACTTGTAACAACACCCATGACTCCCAGTGTTATTCCTATGAACTTGGCAAAAAATGCTAACTGTTATCAGTTAAATAACACCAAGTAACAATATCCATGACTTTTCGTTTTTATAAACAAAGTGTCCAGAATGCTAACAGTTAGCATGCAAGCATGTTAACGCCGAGTAACAACACCCATGACTCCTAGTGTTATTCCTATGAACTTGGCAAAAAATGCTAACTGTTAACAGTTACATAACACCAAGTAACAATATCCATGACTTTTCGTTTTTATAAACAAAGTGCCCAAAATGCTAACAGTTAGCATGCAAGCACGTTAACGCCGAGTAACAACACCCATGACTCCCAGTGTTATTCCTATGAACTTGGCAAAAAATGCTAACTGTTATCAGTTAAATAACACCAAGTAACAATATCCATGACTTTTCGTTTTTATAAACAAAGTGCCCAAAATGCTAACAGTTAGCATGCAAGCACGTTAACGACTTGTAACAACACCCATGACTCCTAGTGTTATTCCTATGAACTTGGCAAAAATGCTAACTGTTAACAGTTAGATAACACCAAGTAACAATATCCATGACTTTTCGTTTTTATAAACAAAGTGCCCAAAATGCTAACAGTTAGCATGGAAGCACGTTAACGCCGAGTAACAACACCCATGACTCCCAGTATTATTCCTATGAACTTGGCAAAAAATGCTAACTGTTAACAGTTACATAACACCAAGTAACAATATCTATGACTTTTCGTTTTTACAAACAAAGTGCCCAAAATGCTAACAGTTAGCATGCAAGCAAGTTAACGCCGAGAAACAACACCAATGACTTCTAGTTTTATTCCTTTAAACATGGCAAAAATGCTAACAATACCCATGACTTTCAGTTTCACACCTACAAACTTAGCTAAAATGCTAACATGCTAACTGTTAACAGGCTAGCAAGATAACACCATGTAACAATACCCACGACAAAATTGACTAAAATGCTAAGTTAACATGCTAGCAAGATAACACCAAGTAACAATACACAAGATTTTCAGTTTCATACCTACAAACTTGGTGAACATGCTAACAGTTAGCGTGCTAACAAGCGAGCACCAAGTAACAATACCCATGGCTTTCAGTTTTTATACTTACGAACTTGGCTAAAATACTAACATTTATCATGCTAACAAGATAGCGCCAAGTAACAATATCTACGATTTTCAGTTTCATACCCACAAACATGACCAAAATGCTAACAGTCATCATGCTGGCAAGATAGCACCAAGTATTTTCATGACTTAATTCTTGTAGCTACAAAATTGAGAAAAATGTTAATATCCTAAGTTAACATGCTAGCAAGATAACACCAAGTAACAATACCCACGATTTTCAGTTTGTACCAATAAAATTGCCCAAAATGCTAACAGTCACCATGCTGGCAAGATAGCGCCAAGAAACAGGACTCATGACCTAATTTTTGTAGCTACAAAATTGAGTAAACTGTTAATATGCTAAGTTAACATGCTAGCAAGATAACACCAAGTAACAATACCTACGATTTTCAGTTTCATGCCTACAAACTTGGCCAAAATGCTAACAGTTAGCATGCAAGCACGTAAACGCCAAGTAACAACACTCATGACTCCTAGTGTTATTCCTATGAACTTGGCAAAAATGCTAACTGTTAACAGTTACATAACACCAAGTAACAATATCCATGACTTTTCGTTTTTACAAACAAAGTGCCCAAAATGCTAACAGTTAGCATGCAAGCACGTTAACGTATTCCTTTAAACATGGCAAAAATGCTAACAATACCCATGGCTTTCAGTTTCACACCTACGAACTTGGCTAAAATGCTAACATGCTAACTGTTAACAGGCAAACTCGATAACACCAAGTAACAATATCCACAACTTTTCATTTTTACAAACAAAATTGACCAAAATGCTAGCAGTCATCATGCTGGCAAGACAGCGCCAAGTAACAATATCTATGATTTTCAGTTTCATACCTAAAATGCTAACAGTTAACATGCTGACAAGCTAGGACCAAGTAACAATACCCATGATTTTCAGTTTCATACCTACAAAATTGGCTAAAATGCTAACAGTTAGCATGCATCTAGTAACAACACCCATGACTCCTAGTTTTATTCTTATAAACTTGGCAAAAATGCTAACTGTTAACAGGCTAGCAAGATAACAATATCCATGACTTTGCATTTTTACTAACAAAATTGCCCAAAATGCTCACAGTTATCATGTTAGCAAGATAGCGCCAAGTAACAGTACTCATGACCTAATTCTTGTAGCTACAAAATTGAGTAAAATGTTGATTTGCTAAGGTAACATGCTAGCAAGATAACACCAAGTAACAATACCTACGATTTTCAGTTTTGTACCGACAAACTTGGCGAAAATGCAAACAATTAACATGTTAACAAGCCAGGACCAAGTAACAGGACTCATGACCTAATTCTTGTAGCTACAAAATTTAGTAAACTGTTAATATGCTAAGTTAACATGCTAGCAAAATAACACCAAGAAACAATACCCACGATTTTCAGTTTCATGCCTACAAACTTGGCAAAAATGCTAACAGTTAGCGTGCAAGCACGTTAACGCCAAGTAACATAACACCTATGACACCTAGTTTTATTCATATAAACTTTGCAAAAATGCTAACATGCCTACTGTTAACAGGCGAGTTCGATAACACCAAGTAACAATATCCACGACTTTTCATTTTATATTTACGAACTTGGCTAAAATGCTAACAGTTATCATCCTAGCAAGATCGCGCCAAGTATCAGTATTCAAGACCTAATTCTTGTAGCTACAAAATTGAGTAAAATGTTAATATGCTAAGTTAACATGCTAGCAAGATAACACCAAGTAACAATACCCACGATTTTCAGTTTCATACCTACGAAATTGGCAAAAATGCTAACAGTTTGCGTGCTAACAAGCGAGCACCAAGTAACAATACCCATGACTCCTAGTTTGACTGAACTCTCCTGAAGGAATCAATAAAGTACTATCTTTTATTCCTATAAACCTGGCAAAAATGCTAACATGCTAACTGTTAACAGGCGAACTCGATAACACCAAGTAACAATATCCACGACTTTTCATTTTTACAAACAAAATTGACCAAAATGCAAACAGTCATCATGCTGGCAAGACAGCGCCAAGTAACAATATCTATGATTTTCCGTTTCATACCTACAAACGTGGCTAAAATTCTAACAGCTAACATGCTAACAAGCTAGGACCAAGTAACAATACCCATGACTTTCAGTTTCACACCTACAAACTTGGCTAAAATGCTAACATGCCAACTGTTAACAGGCGAGTTCGATAACACCAAGTAACAATATCCATAACTTTTCATTTTTACAAACAAAATTGCCCAAAATGCTAACAGTCACCATGCTAGCAAGATAGCGCCAAGTATCAGTATTCATGACTTAATTCTTGTAGCTACAAAATTGAGTAAAATGTTAATATGCTAAGTTAACATGCTAACAAGCTAGGACCAAGTAACAATACCCATGACTTTCAGTTTCACACCTACAAACTTGGCTAAAATGCTAACATGCCTACTGTTAACAGGCGAGTTCGATAACACCAAGTAACAATATCCATAACTTTTCATTTTTACAAACAAAATTGCCCAAAATGCTAACAGTCACCATGCTAGCAAGATAGCGCCAAGTATCAGTATTCATGACTTAATTCTTGTAGCTACAAAATTGAGTAAAATGTTAATATGCTAAGTTAACATGCTAACAAGCTAGGACCAAGTAACAATACCCATGACTTTCAGTTTCACACCTAAAAACTTGGCTAAAATGCTAACATGCCTACTGTTAACAGGCAAGTTCGATAACACCAAGTAACAATATCCATGACTTTTCATTTTTACAAACAAAATTTCCCTAAAATGCTAACAGTCACCATGCTAGCAAGATAACACCAAGTAACAATACCCTCGATTTTCAGTTTCATACCTACAAACTTGGCGAAAATGCTAACAGTTAGCGTGCTAACAAGCCAGCACCAAGTAACAATACCCATGGCTTTCAATTTATACTTACGAACTTGGCTAAAATGCTAACATTGAGTATGCTAACAAGATAGGGCCTAGTAAAAATATCTGTGTTTTTCAGTTTCATACCTACAAACGTGGTTAAAATGCCAACAGTTAACATGTTAACAAGCTAGGACCAAGTAAAAACACCCATGACTTTGTTTCACACCTAAAAATTTGGCTAAAATGCTAACATGCTAACTGTTAACAGGCTAGCAAGATAACACCAAGTAACAATATCCATGACTTTTCATTTTATACCAATAAAATTGCCCAACATGCTAACAGTCACCATGCTAGCAAGATAGCGCCAAGTAACAGTACTCATGACCTAATTGTTGTAGCTTCAAAATTGAGTAAAATGTTAATATGCTAAGTTAACATGCTAGCAAGATAACACCAAGTAATAATACCCACGATTTTCAGTTTCATACCTACAAACTTGGCAAAAATGCTAACACTTAGCGTGCTAACAAGCGAGCACAAAGTAACAATACCCATGGCTTTCCATTTATACTTACGAACTTGGCTAAAATGCTAACATTTAGCATGCTAACAAGATAGCGCCAAGTAACAATATCTATGATTTTCAGTTTCATAACCACAAACATGTCTAAAAAGCTAACAGTTATCATGCTAACAAGCAAGCACCAAGTAACAATACCCATAACTTTCAGTTTCATACTTACAAACTTGGCCAAAATGCTAACATTGAGCATGCTAACAAGATAGCGCCAAGTAACAATACCGATGACTTTCAGTTTCGTATCTACAAAGTTGGCTAAAATGCTAGCAGTTAGCATGCCAACAAGATAGCGCCAAGTAACAATATCTATGATTTTGAGTTTCATACCTACAAACTGGGCTAATATGCTAACATTTAGCATGCTAACAAGCTAGCACCAAGTAACAATCAGTGTTGGGTTAGTTATTGAAAAACAGTAACTAGTTACTCTGTACTTTATTTCAAAAGGAACTCAGTTACTAACTCAGTTACTTACACCAAAAAGTAATGCGTTACTGTGAAAAGTAACTATTTAGTTACTTCTACTTTCTTTTCTTTTTTTAAAGATACCATTAATGCCCTTTTAGCCTTCATTTCAGTAGTTATTGCAGTGGAGAATAATACAATCTGTTGATCAACTTGGCATGCATTTGCATCACTGAACTGTGCTAAGCAATGTGGTCTACATACAACACACAAAGACAAAGATATGTTCTAAAGGGACAATTTATTTTGGGCCAGAACAAATTGACAAAACTATTCTAAATAGCTGCAACATAAAATACATAAGTAACAAACAGCAAAATAACAACATAGCTGTAAACCTAGCTTCACCCAAGGAAGGCACACATGACATACACAAAGCCTAACCAGGCCTTTTTTTCTCTCAAGGAATTGTGAAATAAAACTATGTCTTCAGGAGATCAACACTGTACTGACGCCCAGAACATTCTACACATTTCCCCACTTTTAGTTTAGAGATAAGGAAAGATTGGCCTGGCCCACTAGGATCCCTCTTTATGTTTGTGAACTTCATAGTCTATACATTTAGAGTGATGTGATAATCAAACACTCTAGAAGTCTAGAATGAAAGATTATATAAGAGAATTGACAGAGTGTGTACCTTAATTGCTGAATGATGAGCAGAGGCAGAGTTTGGAGTGTCTTCTTTAGCTTGCTTTCCATGTTTATATACTCACTGTCCACTGTGTCCAGGTACGTGGAAAATGTTTTTCGTGCCATTTGCCGTCCGCTATCATGCTAATTAGCTGCCTGAAATCGGGTGACTCCACTGTAGAAATAGCCTGCATGTCTTCTACCACATACGCCGCAATGGCTCTATCAATGTTGTCCTGGCTAGCAGTCCCTCCGTTAAAATCCTTAGGTGGAGGTGGAGGTGAATTGTGTCTCTCTTTACTAGCTTTGTCGAAGCATGTTGCTTTTGTAGCTGTTTCAGCAGATTTGAATTGTTGTTTCGGGCAGTCGACGGGATCTTTGATCCAAGACACAACTTACATTTAACTAAAATGTTCTTTTCTTTGTGCTCGACAAAAGAAAAGTAGTGAGAATATCTCCATGTTAAGAAACTCGGCTTCGGCTCCGCCCTGATGTCTTGTTAGTAAACACACACACACACACACACACACACACACACACACACACACACACACACACACACACACACACACACACACACACACACACACACACACACACACACACACACACACACACACACACACACACACACACAGCGCGCCTCTTGTGACAGGAAGATTCAGAAGGATGACACTGCAGCTCTCCAATAAAACACACTCAGATCTTCTCAGTTTCTAGCAGATACTACATAAAAACTGACGTAAAATAACGCAGTAACGCATCATGTAGTAACGGTAACTGAGTTTCTGAATATAAAAAATAACGCGTTAAGACTACTAATTACCGCCGAAAATAACGGCGTTACGGTAAGGCGTTAAAAAGTAACGTGTTAGTCCCAACACTGGTAACAATACCCACAACTTTCAGTTTCATACCTACAAATTTGGCTAAAATAGTAACCGTTAACGTGCTAACAAGATAGCGCCAAGTAACAATATCTATGGCTTTCAGTCTCATACCTACAAATTTGGCTAAAATGCTAGCAGTTAGCAACATGCTAACAACTTTGTTACGTGAAAGTGACTACCGCGGTGTCATGACTCCGTAGGTAGAGCGGCTGTCTTGTAACCGAAGGGTTGCTGGTTCGACCCCCGGCCCAACGAGGTGTCCTTTTACAATAATATTCTATCCTCTGACCTTTGACCTCTGTGCGCCCTGCAGGAGGGCCATCGCCTGACCGGCGCTGGCGGTCTCGCAGCACTGACGGAGACAGCCGGCAGGAAGCCCCGCCCCCATCAGTGGACTTGTGGCGCCCAATGAGACAGCCAAGCTCGTCCCGGGCCAGGCGCTCCTTCTGGAGGACAAAGGACGCAGTGTTGCATTGTGGGACTTTTGGCCAGAGGACGACAAGCTTTTTTTTTTCTCTCGATTTTTCTGGATGTTTGGAGGTTTTATTTACTTCTGGCTTTTCCTGGAACAAACTCATCTTTGTCACCTTTTTGCACGCCACACTTGATGATTTAGCTCTGCTTGCGTTTTGCTACTTCTTCTTCTTCTTCTTCTCCTCCAAGGTAGTTTGCTTCCATGTTGAATGGCCGCCATATCTTCTCACTTCTTGTGACCATCTTCTCTTTGAGGACGTGAAGATGGCTGCCAGGGATTTATTCTCTCATCTGAAACGCCTTTATGGCGGGAACAACCTTCATAACAATAATAAGATCAATCATGTTAGGACTAGAAGGAAGATTCCGGCATTAAAACACAAATAGTTGACGTTTGTCCAACAATCACAAGAGTTATTTTGCCACCAATCGTCCCCTCATGTGCCAAAGTGACTTTGAAGGAGGTTGCAAGCATCAAACGTGTCTTTTTCAGCATCAACATTTCTCCACGCTCGCTTTCATCAAGGACAAACCTCCTTTCCAGATACGCTGCAGAGAAGGCTTCGCTACACGTCGTACTCGGCCATGTCCACATGCACACTCTCAAAGTGCTGATTGTTCAGACTTTGGTCTTCAACGTCGTTTCCACCTCCTGACTACTATCACACCAGAAGTAGCAAGTGGAACGTTCTGAATTATGAGATCGTGTGGTCTAAATGTACATGCAAGAAAGTCGAAAGATTGAGACAAAAATGAATAATTATGAGATAAAAAGTCATAATTATGCCATAAAAAAATCATAAACTATGAAATTAGAAAGTCAGAATTTTGAGATAAAAGACATTGCAATTATAAGATAATAGTAATTAGATCATAAGTCGTTATTATGGGATAAGAAAGTCTAAATGATAAGAAATTCATAATTATGAGAAAATAAAGTCTAAATTAAGGGGTAGAAATGCATAATTATGAGATAAGTCGTAGTTATGAGATAAGAAAGTCAAAAATTATGAGATAAAATGTCACAATTAGGAGATTAAATGATAAGAAATTCATAATTATGAGAAAATAAAGTCTAAATTAAGGGGTAGAAATGCATAATTATGAGATAAGTCGTAGTTATGAGATAAGAAAGTCAAAAATTATGAGATAAAATGTCACAATTAGGAGATTAAATGATAAGAAATTCATAATTATGAGAAAATAAAGTCTAAATTAAGGGGTAGAAATGCATAATTATGAGATAAGTCGTAGTTATGAGATAAGAAAGTCAAAAATTATGAGATAAAATGTCACAATTAGGAGATTAAATGATAAGAAATTCATAATTATGAGAAAATAAAGTCTAAATTAAGGGGTAGAAATGCATAATTATGAGATAAGTCGTAGTTATGAGATAAGAAAGTCAAAAATTATGAGATAAATGTCACAATTATTAGACATGTGTCGTAATTATGAGACAAAAGTCATATTTTTTAAACAAAAATTCCTAATTAGGAGATACAAATTGATAATTATTAGATATATGTCATAATTTTGAGACAAAAAGTCATAATTATCAAACAAAAAGTCATTAAACAAAAAGTAATAATTATGAGAAAACGTCATAATTACGTGATAAAAAGTCACAATTATGTGATAAAAAGTCATAATTGTGTGATAAAAGTCATAATTGTGTGATAAACGTCAGAATAATGTGATAAAAGGCATCATTATGTTTTAAAAAAAAGTCATAATAATGTGATAAAAGTCATTATGTAACAGTCATAATTATGTGATAGAAAGTCACAATTATGTGATAAAAAGTCATAATTATGAGACAAAAAGTCATAATTATGAGAAAATAAAGTCTAAATTAAGGGGTTGAAATTCATAATCATGAGATAAGTCGTAGTTATGAGATAAGAAAGTCTAATTTATGAGATAAGAAAGTCAAAAATTAGGAGATAAAAAGTCTTAAGTATTAGATATGTGTCGTAATTATGACACAAAAGTCATATTTTTGAAACAAAAATTCCTAATTATGAGATACAAATTGATAATTATTATATATACGTCATAATTATGAGACAAAAAGTCAACTATTGAACAAAAAGTCATAGTTATTAAACAAAAAGTCATTATTATGAGACAAAAAGTCACAATTATGAGACAAAAAGTCATAATTATTAAACAAAAAGTCATAAGTATGAGACAAAAAGTCACAATTATGAGACAAAAAGTCATAATTATTGAACCAAAAGGTCATAATTATGAGACAAAAAGTCACAATTATGAGACAAAAATTCATAATTATTAAACAAAAAGTCATAATTATGAGAAAAAAGTCACAATTATGAGACAAAAAGTCATAATTATTAAACCAAAAGGTCATAATTATGAGACAAAAAGTCACAATTATGAGACAAAAAGTCAAACAAAAAGTAATAATTATGAGGCAAAAAGTCATAATTATCAAACAAAAAGTTATAAATATGAGACAAAAATTCACAATTATGAGACAAAAAGTAATAATTATGAGGCAAAAATTCAGAATTATGAAACCAATAATTCATAATTATGAAAAAAAGTCTGAATTATGAAACAAACAAAAAAGTCATAATTATGAGACAAAATGTAATTTTGTAAAGTCATAAATATATGTTTTTTTTCATAATGATTATTATTATCCATAATATTACATAATTATGAAACAAAAAGTCCTAATTATGAGATAAAAATTCCTAATTATGAGACAAAAAGTCACGATGAGACAAAACGTCATAATTACTTGATAAAATGTCACAATTATGTGATTAAAAAGTCATAGTTATGTGATAAAAGTCATAATTATGTGATTAAATAGTCATAATAATGTGATAAAAGTCATAAAAATGTGATAGAAGTTATAATTATGTGTTAAAAAAGTCATAATAATGTGATAAAAGTCATAATTATGTGACAGTCATAATTACGTGACAGAAAGTCACAATTATGTGATAAAAAGTCACAATTATGACACAAAACGTCATAATTACGTGATAAAATGTCACCATTATGAAATTAAAAAGTCATAATTATGTGATAAAAGTCATAGTTATGTGATAAAAAAGTCATAATGATGTGATAAAAGTCATTATTATGTGACAGTCATAATTATGTGATAGAAAGTCACAATTATGTGATAAAAGGTCATAATTATGATGTTATAAAGTCATGTTTAAAGTTTGCACAATCCATGTCTGAAGATCTTAGTGCAAAGAGCTGCTGATGTGAGTGTTGCATAAAATAGCTAATTATTTCGACTTTTTGTCTCATAATTTCGATTTTTATTTCTAAAATTTTGACTTTTTACCTCAGAATTTCGATTTATTAATCTCAAAATTATGCCTTTTTATTTTATAATTCCGATTTTCGTATCTCATAATTATAATTTTTAATCTCACAATTTCAATGTTAAATCTGATAATGGTGGAAATGGACCTCAACCCTTCTGTTATGTATGATATTTAAAAATGGCTTAATCCCCGCCCCCTTCTAATGACGTCACGATTATTGATCATTTCCACCTTCGAAAGGTACAATGGCAAACAACATTCTGAGAGATGATTGTGTGTTTAAACTGAAATAGAATGCTACTTTCGCTTCACGTTAACAAAAAAGAAGCGTCAATATGCCCTTTTAAAAAATATATATAAACCTTTATTTATAATGTTCAACATTTACAAACAAATAGTTCCGCCTACGAAAATGACGTCATGAGCACGACGTCACAATAGTGCGCCATATTTCTCCCCACAACAAGTACAATGGCAGACAACGCTCGCATTAAACATACTGAAAGTACCTACCTTAATTTTCAACCGTAAATATAAGGCTACTTTTACGCTACATTGACAAAAAGAGACGCCTTTTTTTTAAGAGTGATGTGACCTGTGTACTTAATAGTCCCGCCTACAAAAATGACGTCATGGACACGACGTCACAATAGTGCGCCATCATTTCCACTTTCGACAAATGGTAAACAACGTTCACCTTAAACATTTTCAAAGTACCTATTTTTTTTATTTAAACGTACGTATAACGCCACTTTTACTTTACATTGACAAAAAAGGGCGTCAATAAGTTATTTTCTTGCCGTGACTCGACATGCGCGCGATAGTCTCGCCTCCGGAAATGACGTCATAGACCGTCTGATTGGCTACAATTGCCTTACTGTTAAATGCGATTTAAAACCTTAACAGTATTTAAAACGACCCGTGTTTGTGTGGACATAGTCTTAAAGTACAACCTGGAGACTTTAAACTTCGTTTTTTTTCAGTCAAAATAATGCTAACCTAGCTAGCATGATGTTAAAACAATGTTAACTTGTAGCTCGCATAGCGTTGATAAAAGTTTGGTGTTCTCCTTCCTGCTATAATGCTTGTGACGCGTGGCATCGATTACAGTAGGGTGTATTTGTAAAAAGTACACACTACGCTTCTGGAAAATGCACTCTTGTCCGACAGACACGGCTCATTAGCATTAAAGCTACACACACATTTTTAAAATAAATTAAAAAGTCAAATTTCTACCGACAGACATGTTTTGTTTCACCTTCTATTGCTGCCTCCTTCCCCCCAAAAAACGTGCCATTTTCTCACTTACGCTAAAAGCTCCCAAAATAAGTCAACAAGATTGTGTGTAACCTTGTAGATAACCCACAGCAGTGTGTGTGTTTGTACAGAAGAGTGTGTGAGATGAAACAAAATGAATGAATAAGTTCCTCTTTTTTTTGTTTTTTTTCCCCGGAGAAAAACGAGACAAAGCTGTTGTTGTTTCTTCTTTTCATTTGCTGCTTCCGCTTACTTTTCATTTTATTTTTGTACTGTGATGGAAAGTAGAAAATAAAAATGCACTGATTGTTCCAAAAGCGTGTGACGGCGTCAACTTGTCGGCCCGCGGTCCGTTCCAAGGTTAAACCGCGGCCACGACGGGAGCTTTGCGAATGACGGGCAGTGTTTTAAAGTGGGAAAAGAAGAGACGCGTCACCTGACTTCCTGTCTATGGTCTTCCTCTATACAGCGCTTGATAGTTGCCAGAGATCCATCAGCGTTTCCGAGCGGGAGGCGGCGTTGTCATGACAACCACGTGTGTGGGGGGGAGATGAAGTGAGTCGACACAACAACTTCCTGTTTACAAAGGCACACGGACACAAAGCAAATACAGCAAATATATATTTATTATTGATCGAGTGATTGGTGACAAATGGATGGCGTCAAAGACGACCATGGTATATAAAAAAGAGGCACATAATAAATTATGGAGGACACAAATGGCACACAAAGTAACAAAACAAAAAGCGTATTGTTGGCAGACTTCATTCATAAATGATCATAAACACGATGATGGATGATAACATTTGGATTATGTTTGGATTTACTGCTTTTAAAGGGTTTGCAGCGAGTGTAAAAACATCTTAATTATAATATATATATATGTATATACTGTATGTAGCCGAGGTTACTGTGGTTTATCCATTAGAAAGTGCTCAATACCGGGGTAGAGCGGAATATACGTTAGGTCAGGAAAAAACACAGAGGCTATTTCATCCCTACAAGCCTGTTTTGCAGGTTTCCCTGCTCTTTAGGGGATACATTTTTTTTTTTTAAATCGCATAATATCCCCTGAAAAGCAGGGAAACCTTCGAAACAGGCTTGTAGGGATGAAATAGGTCAGGAAAAAACATGGAGGCTATTTAATCCTTACAAGCCTGTTTCGAAGGTTTCCCTGCTCCTCAGGGGATACATTTTTTTTTTTTTTTTTTTAAATCGCATAAAATCCCCTGAATAAATAATGATAAATGGGTTATACTTGTATAGCGCTTTTCTACCTTCAAGGTACTCAAAGCGCTTTGACAGTATTTCCACATTTACCCATTCACACACACATTCACACACTGATGGCGGGAGCTGCCATGCAAGGCGCTAACCAGCAGCCATCAGAGGCAAAGGGTAAAGTGTCTTGCCCAAGGACACAACGGACGTGACTAGGAAGGTAGAGGGTGGGAATTAAACCCCAGTAACCAGCAACACTCCGATTGCTGGCACAGCCACTCTACCAACTTCGCCACGCCGATGTTTCCCTGCTCTTCAGGGGATAACTCTTTTTTTTTTTTAAATCGCATAAAATCCCCTGAAAAGCAGGGAAACCTTCAAAACAGGCTTGTAGGGATTAAATAGGTCAGGAAAAAACATGGAGGCTATTTCATCCTTACAAGCCTGTTTCGAAGGTTTCCCTGCTCTTCAGGGGATAATTTTTTTTTAAAAATCGCATAAAATCCCCTGAAGAGCAGGGAAACCTTTGAAACAGGCTTGTAGGGATGAAATAGTCTCCATGTTTTTTCCTGACCTAACGAAAAAAAAAAAAAAAATATATATATATATATATATATATATATATATATATATATATATATATATATATATATATATATATATATATATATATAAAATTTATGTATATATAAATATATATTTTTTTAATAACATTTTTAGTGTATGCTAAGGGCCAATAAAAACAGAGTTTAGACAACCCTTCTGGAACATTCCTTTGCA
This sequence comes from Entelurus aequoreus, assembly GCF_033978785.1. Classification (NCBI taxonomy): domain Eukaryota; kingdom Metazoa; phylum Chordata; class Actinopteri; order Syngnathiformes; family Syngnathidae; genus Entelurus; species Entelurus aequoreus. The sequence goes on along the minus strand of NC_084738.1, from coordinate 57,944,226 downwards.
AATGCGAGGAAGTAAAAAAGGAGGACGATGGAAGTTTGACAACCCCCCACCTCCCCCTCCCCCAGGAGGACATAACGAGACGCTGGCGTGTCCCTGAGTGCGACATAACGAGACCAAGGACTCGTCTTAGTGGACCGCAAACATTTAACAAGTCTGACCTTTGGCTCGCTTTGGAAACTTCACAAATTCAACTTGGTGTGTGATTGTGTGTGTGTGTGTGTGTGTGTGTGTGTCTTTTGGCTTTTTCTCAGCGACAGCGTTAGCGTGTTAGCTTCTTCTACACGTGACGTCATATTTGCTTGCACGTTTCCTCACTTAAATTAACTTAAAGATTCCTGGTAGACATGATCAACACGTCATAAACTTCTCTTCACTTCGTCACCAAACACCCAATTCATCTTCCATCCAAGAAATCATCTTGTTTTAGAAATACTCTTCCTATTTAGAATCAATCTAGCCTTTTAGGAAGAATGTCATATTTTAGAATAATTTTAGAAATAAATAATCTTCCCTTTCAGGATTTTTAACCCTCGTAGAATAAATCTTCAATTTTGGAATTGATCTTTTGTTTTAGAATTATCTTTCCCTCTTAATGAATTAATCCTTCCATTTTAGAATAATTCTATTTTAACCATAATCTTGCGTTTCAGAATCATCTCTTTTTGAATTAATCTTCCATTTTAGGATTAATCTTCTTGTTTTTGAATAATTCTGCCGTTTTAGAATTCATCTTGCATTCCAGACTTAATCCTTTGCTTTGGAATAAATCTGCATCTTGGAATAAATCTTCCAATTTAGAATGAATCTTCCGTCTCCATCAAAAAGAAGGTGAAAATAAAAAAATATAAGGGTCAGTTTTGCACAAAAGGAACCCTTTACATTTGGGATGAAGGAAGAAAAACATCAAAGAAAGTCATTCCCAGTTGTGCTGTAAAGAGGCGGGGCTTAACTTGGCGTGTGCTGTGAGTGGACAACGGAGTAACCCCGCCCATAAAGCTGGTCTTTTGAGTAGATAAAATTAAAGTGGAAGTAAAGTCAATCCCAGCATCAGTTGGGGGGTACAGCTAGCATTAGCTTGGGGGTACAACTAGCATCAGTTGGGGTACAGCTAGCATTAGCTGGGGGGTACAGCTAGCATCAGTTGGAGGGTACAGCTAGCATTAGTTGGGGTACAGCTAGCATTAGCTTGGGGGTACAAACTAGCATAAGTTGGGGTACAGCTAGCATTAGCTTGGGGGTACAACTAGCATAAGTTGGGGTACAGCTAGCATTAGCTGGGGGGTACAGCTAGCATCAGTTGGGGGGTACAGCTAGCATTAGTTGGGGTACAGCTAGCTTTAGCTGGGGGGTACAACCAGCATCAGCTGGAGGGTACAGCTAGCATTAGTTGGGGTACAGCTAGCATCAGTTAGAGGGTGCAGCTAGCATTAGTTGGGGTACAGCTAGCATTACTTGGAGGTACAGCTAGCATCAATTGAAGGATACATCTAGCATTAGTTGGGGGTACAACTAGCATCAGCTGGAAGGCACAGCTAGCATTAGTTGGGGTACAGCTAGCATCAGTTGAGGGGTACAGATAGCATTAGCTGGGTGGTACAACTAGCATCAGCTGGAGGGCACAGCTAGCATTAGTTAGGGTACAGCTAGCATCAGTTGGGGTACAGCTATCATCAGTTGAGGGGTACAGCTAGCATCAGTTGGAGGGTACAGCTAGCATTAGTTGGGGGTACAGCTAGCATTAGTTGGGGATACAGCTAGCATTAGTTGGAGGGTACAGCTAGCATCAGCTGGGGGGTACAGCTAGCATTAGTTGGGGTACAGCTAGCATCAGTTGGGGCTACAGCTAGCATCAGTTGGGGGTACAGCTAGCATCAGTTGGGGGGTACAGCTAGCATCAGTTGGGGTACAACTAGCATCAGTTGGGGTACAGCTAGCATCAATTGGGGTACAGCTAGCAGTAGTTGGGGGTATAGCTAGCATCAGTTGGGGGGTACAGCTAGCATCCGTTGGAGGGTACAGCTAGCATCAGTTGGGGTACAGCTAGCAGTAGTTGGGGGTATAGCTAGCATCAGTTGGGGGGTACAGCTAGCATCAGTTGGGGGTCCAACTAGCATCAGTTGGAGGGTACAGCTAGCATCAGTTGGAGGGTACAGCTAGCATCAGTTGGAGGGTACAGCTAGCATCCGTTGGAGGGTACAGCTAGCATCAGTTGGGGTACAGCTAGCAGTAGTTGGGGGTATAGCTAGCATCAGTTGGGGGGTACAGCTAGCATCAGTTGGGGGTCCAACTAGCATCAGTTGGAGGGTACAGCTAGCATCAGTTGGGGGTCCAACTAGCATCAGTTGGAGGGTACAGCTAGCATCAGTTGGAGGGTACAGCTAGCATCAGTTGGAGGGTACAGCTAGCACGTAGCCTGAGCGGTTCTTGGTGAAGTCAGGCTGTGATTGGTTGATCTTGGGCTCCACCACCACGGAGCACTTCCTGCCGTTCATGCTGCACTGGATGGGGCTGACGATGTTCACCTGCAGCTTCCTGCGCTCGCTGCACACAAACACATGTCTGCTTGTCAGCTTTTGCTTCCATAAAGAGTTCATCATTTCCTATGACATCATCCCCTAGCAACTAAGTAGTGGCATGCTGGCTTTTATTGCACATTTTGAGACAAAGCTCCGCCCACATCAAACAGGTATCAGGAAAGAAGGCGGGGCTAAGCATGGTCATCTCTCAGGGAGTCAGTGTTCCTAAACACTCATTTTCCTCTGCTCCGCCGTGACCTGATGACACACACTTGTTGCGCAACCGCACACACACACACACACTCCTCCACAGAGCTATGGTGTAGTTTTTGCTGATGGGGAGAAGTCACTGCTGGTTGCCATGGAAACCACCCTAAAACCGACTCCTCCATCTGTCATGGCCGCCAGCCAAAGCAGATATTGTGTTTGTTTGTGTGTGTGTGTGTGTGTTGATGAAATGCCAAAGGGATGTTGTGCTCAGTGTGAAGGGCAAACACAGATAGCATTACACGCACGCACGCACGCACGCACATTTGTATTTCTTACCTTCTTGAGTCCTGAGCAAAATGCCCACCTCTTTAGGACCACCCTTTCTAAATATATAAAGATGAGTATTGACAACATTAATAATATATACATACTATGCAAATATAAAATAGCCTGTTATGAAAAATGAGTACAAAGGTCACAATTTTACAAGAAAAACTTTGAATTTTGGCAGTGTTATAATAAAAGTCGTCAGTTTACTCAACGCAAGTCAAAATTTTACAAGAAAAACTGAACATTTGCGCAATATTTTGATAAAAGTTGGAATTTGACTCAATAACAGTCGCAATTTTACAAGAAAAGCTGAAAATTTTGGCAGTTTTATGAAAACACTCGTAATTTTACTTGACAAAAGTCACATTTTTATAAGAAAACTTTACAATTTTGGCAATATTATAATGATAAGCGGGATCTTTACTTGGCAAAATGATGACAAAAGTCATCATTTTACTCAAAAAATGTCACTATTTTACAACAACAACATAAAAACTTGGGCAATATTGTGATAAAAGTTGGAATCTTATATGACAAATGTCACAATTTTGCATTAAAAAGCAATCATTTTACATAAAAAAGTAATAATTTTACGAGAAAATATTGCAATGTTACAGAAACGGAAAGAATATGAGAAATTGTTCCCAATTTTATAAGAAAAAAGTCGACACATTGTGAGAAAAAGATTGCTTTTAGCTAATTTATTTTTTATTTGTAATTGGTTTTTAATCTTCATCATTTACTTCAAGTTATTACAGTATGTCCCTATATGCATTTTTATTTTTTATTTAAAAAAAAAAAGAATTTAGACCAAAGGGGGTGCATTTCAATTTCTTACACACACTTGTTATTTCATATGTTGGCCAGAGGGGGAGCACAATTTTTTTGTACACACACTTGTTATTTCATATGTTGACCAGAGGGGGAGCACTTTTAAAACCGACACAGTCAATTTGAAAAATCCCTCCTTTTTGAGACCACCCTAATTTTGATAGATTTCACCACCAGGGGTGCAAATGAGAGCTCTATGTTTTTGTTTTTTGTAATGTGCTTAAGGCCGACGACAAACGAGTCACGGACCACAGATGGCCCCTGTGCCGCACTTTGGGCAACCCAGCTGTAGAAGCTAACTGTTAATGGCCACTATAGTCTTAGTACCGTAGTGTATTTGTTCATCCTATGGTCACATATGGGACGCGGGTTGTGTTACGTCAGCACCGGAAGTCGTAAAATCAGCTGTTCACCTGGCGGGTTTTTATCATATATTGCTGCCTTTGCACCAGTCAATGTTTACTTTTGTATGCACATTAAAGCAACAAAAATATCCTGACTTTGGAGCAATGTTCACGGACTCTAGTAATTGGCTCTCTATTAGATGCAATGGTTTTCCGTATTGGGACCATGATTTATGTCCTGACTTGTTTTACCGGTCCTCATATGGAAGGTACTTTTCCTTGTTGATGTCTCAAGAAGGGTACAAATACCACACACACACACACACACACACACACACACACACACACACACACACACACACACACACACACACACACACACACACACACACACACACACACACACACACACACACACACACACACACACACACACACACACACACACACACACACACACACACACACGTAAATAGACAGCCAGGACAAAATACTGTATTATGTAAATAAAAATAGATGTGCTTGAAGTTTACAATAATAATAACAATAATAATAATAATAATAATAATAATACACACACACAGTTATAAATGTGTGTGTGTGTGTAACGAGCAATAAGTGAAGCAGGAAGTGCGACTGGAACATCCTGTTTGTTTCCAAGCAGAGTGAGTCATTGTCTGAAAGAAGAGCTTTCTTTTTAATCCTCACATGATGGTCTGATCAATAATAATAATCATCATCAGGTCAAGACGACAGCCTGGAATGGGATGGCAATATGAGCCCATCAACACGGACACGTGGGTGAAAAAGTCACAAAAAAGACAACGTCCGACCTTATTTTCCCAACAAAGAAAAAAAAAAGTTCAATATTTATGTAAATTAAATGTTTGCTTACATTTTATTTTGTTGATTATTTAGCATAACAATGCTATTTAGCTACCAATGACAGTACAATGGCAAACAAGTGTACTGTAATGAGTTTGAAATGGTTCCTTGCATTATTATGACATATTATGACATTTTAAACACTGTATAGTTTGTGTCAAATATTTCTTCAGTTCAAGAGCATGATGTAGACAAAAGCTCTGAGTAAAGACAAATATTTTCAAAGTAAATTATTTCCATATTGGTGTAATGTGTGGCACAAAAATATGTCGACTGTCTAAAAGTATTATTTTCAATCTTATATGCGTTTATACGTATGAAATATTACAATCACAAATCCAATTGCAATTTTGAAAAGAAAAATCCCAATTCGTTTTTCCCCCTCAAAATCATGAAGCCCTAATAGAGTAATCTAAATATTTGATTGTACGGCAATCTAAATAATATACAGTAATCTAAATGTACTTTAACATACAATAATCTAAATACTTATATACAGTAATCTAAATAATGAACAATAATCTAAATGTAAGGTAATCTAAGGTATGTACGATAATCTAAACAATGTACGGTAATATAAATGTACTTTACCATAAAGTAATCTAAATACTTTATTGTACAGTAATCTAAATAAAGTACAGTAATCTAAATGTTCTGTAATGTACAGTAATCAAAATACTTTAACGTACATAAATCTAAATAGTTTACCTTAATCTAAATGTACTTTAATGTATGGTAATCTACATAATGTAATCTATATACGTTATTGTACAGTAATCTACAAAATGTACAGTAATCTTAAATGTACTTTAATGTAAATGTACTTTAATTTACACTAATCTAAGTGTACCTTAATGTATGGTAATTTAAATAATGTACAGTAATCTAAACAATGTACGGTAATCTAAAGAATGTAATCTAAATACTTTTGTGTACAGTAATCTAAATGTACTTTAATATACTGTAATGTAAATAATGTACAGCAATATAAATGTACTTTAAGGTCCAGTAATCTAATAATTTACAGTTTTCCAAATGTAATTTAATGTACAGTAATTTAAATAATGTACAGTACTATAAATGTACTTTAATGTCCAGTGATGTAAATAATTTACAGTAATATAAATGTACTTTAACATACAGTAATATAAATAACTTAGTTATACGTACTTTAACGTACAGTAATATCTATACAGTAATACATGTACTTTAATGTACAGTAATATAACTAATTGACCGTAGAATAAGTGCACTTTAAGTATAGTAGCATAAATAATTGGCAGTAGTATAAATGTACTTTAAAATACAGTATTATAAATTGACAGTAGTATAAATGTACTTTACAGTAATGTACTTTTAAGTACAGTCGGTAAAAATGGATGGATGGATATAAATAGCTGTCAGTAGTATAAATGTACTTTAAAGTACATTACTGTAAGGTACATTCATACTTTAAATGTACTTTAAAGTACAAAGGAAGTGCAATGGTGCAACATAAAAGACATATAACACAGAAGGAGGGATCATAGCATCATGACGGTGTGGGAAGTGTGTTTGTACACACTGCAGGGCTAGCATGCTAATTACATACATGCTAATTAGCTGCATGAACATCAAACTAATCCAGAATAATCCTGCACTTAATCCTCCTCTGAGGATTAAAACATGATTTATTTATTACTGGACTCAGCACATCTGCACAATCCCACTCTAATACTACTGTAATAGCACTCTAATATTACTGTAATATCATTAATACTACAGTAATATTACTAATACTACTGTAATAGCACTCTAATATTACTGTAATATCACTAATACTACAGTAAAATTACTAATACTACTGTAATAGCACTCTAATACTACTGTAATATCAATAATACTACAGTAATATTACTAATACTACTGTAATAGCACTCTAATATTACTGTAATATCACTAATACTAACAGTAATATTACTAATACTACTGTAATAGCACTCTAATACTACTGTAATATCAATAATACTACAGTAATACTACTAATAATACAGTAATAGCACTATAATACTACTGTAATATCACTAATACTACTGCAATATTACTAATACTACTGTAAAATTCCTGTAAAAGCACTCTAATATTACTGCATTATCACTAATACTATTGTAATATTACTGTAACATCACTCTATAATTACTGCATTAACACTATAATACTACTGTAATATCACTTTAATACTACTGTAATATCACTTTATTCTACTGTATTATCACTAATACTACTGTAATATCACTAATATTACTGTAATATCACTTTAATACTACAGTGATACTACTAATAATACTGTAATAGCACTATAATACTACTGTAATATCACTAATTCTACTGCAATATTACTAATACTACTGTAAAATTCCTGTAAAAGCACTCTAATACTACTGTATTATCACTAATACTATTGTAATATTACTGTAACATCACTCTATAATTACTGCATTAACACTATAATACTACTGTAATATCACTTTAATACTACTGTAATATCACTTCATTCTACTGTATTATCACTAATACTACTGTAATATCACTTTAATACTACAGTAATATTACTAATATTACTGTAAAAGCACTGTAATATTACTGCATTATCACTAATACTACTGTAATATTACTGTAACATCACTCTATAATTACTGTATTAGCACTCTAACATTACTGTAATATCACTATACTACTGTAATATCACTTTAATACTACTGTAATATCACTAATACTACTGTAATATCACTTTATTCTACTGTAATATCACTAATAATACTGTAATATCACTTTGATACTACTGTAATATCACTAATACTACTGTAACATTACTGTTACATCACTTTAACACTACTGTAATATCACTTATACTATTGTAATATTACTGTAATAGCACTCTAATACTGAAATATCACTAATACCACTGTAACATTACTGTCACGTCACACTAATATTACTGTAATATCACTAATACTACTGTAATATCACTAATATTACTGTAATAGCACTCTAATATTACCATAATATCACAATACTACTGTAATATCACTAATACTACTGTAATAGAACTCTAATATTACCATAATATCACAATACTACTGTAATATTACTGTAATATCACTAATACTACGGTAATATTACTAATACGACTGTAATAGCACTCTAATATTACTGTAATATCACTAATACTACTGTAATAGCACTCTAATACTACTGTAGTATTACTGTAATAGCACTCTAATATCACTATACGACTGTCGTATCACTAATAGCATTCTAATACTACTGTAATATCACTAATACTACTGTAAAAGGACTCTAATAACACAGGTCATATCACTGTAGTACAGGGGTGGGCAATTAATTTTCACCGGGGGCCGCATAAGCCACCCGAGCACTGCTGGAGGGCCACACGACAATATTTCAATTAAATTTTGCTCAATATTATTTTTGATATACCGTAAGATAAATAATAATGATGATAATAATAATAATAATTAATAATAATAATAATAATTTAATTTAACCTAACTTAACTTTATACAAAAGCAGATTGCTTTTGATGGTCACTTTATCCTGCATTATCCAACATTTTTCCCCATCAGATTTGGACAACCATCTGTTGTTAAAAATAGTTTTTAATCATATTTATTGTATATTGTTTTTTATATTGGTTTTATATGTAATTGTTTTTTCTTTTTATTCAGTCATTGGTGGAGCTAAGGATAATATTTGAATATTGTTTGTAATATTGTTGTGCAGCACTTTGGAAACATTTTGTTGTTTAAATGTGCTATATAAATAAAGTGGATTGGATTGTCACACCTGCCAGCTTGTCCCAACACGCATTTACCTCTGTGAACAAGTCATTACCTGTGGTTGTCTCTTTAATTGACTGCATCAGAGCTCTCATCCAAAGTTAGCGAAAAACAGCCCATGTCTCCGGGCATTATCAGCGCAACAAAGTCCAATAAGCACTCCTTAATAAACTCTCCGTCAGAAAACGCCTTACTTTTTCTGGCGCTTTTGTGAGAAATGACGAAACTTGTCCTGACGGCTGCATCTCTGGGGGTGTGAAATATGGCACAAAGTCCTTGTTGGGTTTGCAGTTTTACCATCAACGCATCAGCCTCCCTTGCGCGCGCTTCATCAGACACATTCCGGTATTTTCCCTCGTGTTTCTTCGTGTAGTGGCGATTAAAATGATATTTAAACACAGCAACCTGTGTACCACACATTAAGCACACGGCTTTACCATTAATTTATGTAAAGAAATACTTGGCAGTCCATCTCTTGTTGGAAACACGCCATTCCTCATCAACTTTTCTTTTTTTTAGCGTCTCATCACTTGTCTCTATGCGCCTTCACTCACAGGTTCCCTCCGGACATACGGCATAAATAACACATTTCAAAATAAAAGCAGCACAGTTGTATTGCGCGCACGACATAGATGTTTTTTAAACTTTATTTTGTAATTTGTAATTGCGCCGTTCAATTCACTCACAATCGCACACGCGCATACGTCCACACGGAAGTAATACAAATAACGCTTTTCAAAACAAAAGCAGCACCGTTGTATTGCACACTCGACATAGATACTTTTTTAAATTTATTTTGTAATTTATGATTGGCCTCACGCGGGCCGGACAGGGATGCGCAAAGGGCCGGATGCGGCCCGCGGGCCGTACAATGCCCAGGTCTGCTGTAGTATGACTGTAATGTCACTATAATACTACTGTAATAACACTATAATATTACTCTAATACTACTTTAATATTACTCTAATATGGCTGTAATACTACTGTAATAGCACTATATTAGTCTACTACTACTGTAATAGCATGCTAATACTGCAACATCACTGTAGTATGACTGTAATGTCACTATAATACTACTGTAATAACACTATGATATTACTCTAATACTACTGTAATATTACTGTAATAGCACTATAATATTAGTCTACTACTACTGTAATATTACTGTAATAGCACTATAATATTAGTCTACTACTACTGTAATATTACCGTAATAGCACTCTAATACTACTGCAAGCGTACTAATGTTAACATGTTAATGCTAACAGTTAACATTTGTCAAGTACCACGTTATGAGGTGTCCGCCTCAAAACATTTGTGACATACCAAATGATATCACTCCATGGTGTACACCTACAAAATTCCCGATAAAAGTGAGCATGCTAACGTTCACAGTTAGCATTTGTCAAGTACCAAGTTATGCGATTCTTAGGCGTACGCCTGAAAAGTTATCTATAAAAGCTAGCATAATAACATCAGCATGGTAACGTTATCATGCTAACAATGAACATGTATGTGTCAAGTACCAAGTTATGAGGTGTACACCTGCGACGTTAGCTAAAAAAAGCTAACAATGACATTTGTAATGTACCAAATTATGACTCCAAGGTGTACACCCACAAAAGTAACGATAAAAGCAAGCGTGCTAATGTTAACATGCTAACAGTTAACATTTGTCAAGTACCACGTTAGGAGGTGTAAGCCTATGAAATTAGCCAAAAAAGCGAACAGTAAGGCTGAAACGACGCGTCGACGTAGTCGACGTCATCGGTTACGTAAATACGTCGACGCCGTTTTTGTGCGTCGACGCGTCGCATAATGACGTCACACTACCGTCATGGCGAAGCGCAAAGCAGACGATCAAAGAAGACGATGCGAGCGGTGCGAGCGAGGGGGGGAAAGCATGCCAATAGTGTGGGAGTATTTCAATACACGGCCTAATAATGTTGTTGTATGCACACTGTGTCGAGCGGAAATGGCCTATCATAGCAGCACAACGGCTATAAACGAACATTTGAAAAGAAAACCATCAACTAGTCAATCGTCCGCGCGAGCATACGTTGTCATCATCACACAAAAACATGAATGTGTCATTTGTATCTGCTAGGGGTGTAACGGTACGTGTTTTGTATTGAACCGTTTCGGTGTGGGGCTTTCGGTTCGGTACGGCGGTGTACCGAACGAGTTTCTAAGCTAAAGTCTTAACAAGCTGCTTTGCTCCGTCTGCCTCTGCCTCAGCACGCAGCATTGTCCCACCCACACAACCATCTGATTGGTACACACGCAGCATTATCAGCCAATCAGCAGTGCGTATTCAGAGCGCATGTAGTCAGCGTGGAGCAGATAGGTGTTTAGCAGGTGAGCATCAGGCAGCGGACTCTCCCCAAATGATAATAAACACCTCCCAGTCAACTACTAGTAACATCACTATGAGCCCGTTGACCTTCTAGAAACTTAAACTGCAGCTCAGCTCGCTCGCAGTCCTGGCTTGAGGTGAAGGCTAATTACCTCTCAGTTCCAGCCACATCGACCCCTTCTGAGCGCCTATTTTCAGCTGCTGGGAATATTGTAAACAAGAAAAGAACCAAACATGTACACATGCTAACATTTCTTCATTACAACTGTTAGACACTCACTGGAATGAGTAGAATTGGTTATTGTGTACTGTGTTGGACTGGATGTTTATTTTGCACATTTTAAAAGCAATACTTAATGTTTACAGTGCTCCAGAATATTTAGATTGGCACTTTTTTGTATTGGATGTTTATCTTTATTTTTGCACATTTTAGCAAATAAGCAATACTTTCACTTTTGTTGAAATGTTTACACTTTTGTTACAGAATATTTCGTTTTGCACTTTTTTGTATTGGATGTTTATCTTTATTTTTGCACATTTTAAAGCAAAATAAGCAATACTTTTACTTTTGAAATGCTTATACTATTGCAGGATATTAACATTTGCACTGGATGTTGACTTTTATATTTGCACATTAAAAAGCAAATAAGCTACTTTTAATTTTGTTAAATGTTAAAAGTTTTAAATGTTTACATTGTTACAGAATATTTAGTCATGTTGTTGTCAATGTTGACTGAGTGGCCATACTTCTTTTTTTTGTAAATAAAAGCCATGCCTTTTGAAAAAACGGGCCTACATTTATTTTTTCATCTTCATTTTGAATAAAAAAATAATCGGCAAAAGGAAAAAATAATCTATAGATTAATCGAAAAAATAATCGATAGATTAACCGATTAATCGAAAAAAATAATCTATAGATTAATCAATAGAAAAATAATCGTTAGCTGCAGCCTTAGCGAACAGATAACATTTGTAATATACCAAATTATATTACTCCATGGTGTACACCTACAAAATTAACGATAAAAGCGAGAATTGGCAAGTATTAAGTTATATAATTCTGAGTTGTACGCCGACAAACTTCTTTGAAAAAAGCTAGCATACTAACATGAGCATGCTAACATTATCATACTAACAGTTGTTATTGTGTCAAGTACCAAGTTATGAGGTGTATACCTGCGAATAGCTAAAAAAGCCAGCAATTAATATTTGTAAGGCACCAAATTATGACTCCAAAGTGTGCACCTACAAAATTTACGATAAAAGCTAGCATGCTAACATTATCATTTTAACAGTCAATATGTGTCAAGTACCAAGTTATATATGATGTACACCTGTGAAGTTAGCTAAAAAAGCTAACATTAACATTTGTAACGCACCAAATTATGACTCCAAAGTGTACACCTACAATATTATCTATAAAAGCTAGTGTGCTAATGTCAACATGTTAACATGCTAATAGTTAGCATTTGTCAAGTACCAAGTTATGGAGGTGTGTGCTTGCGAAGTTAGCTAAAAAAAAGCTAACATTAACATTTGCAACGCACCAAATTATGACTCTTAAGTGTACACCAACAAAATTAATGCTAAAAGCTAGCATGCTAACATTAACAGTTAGCATTTGTCAAGTGTCAAGTTATGTGATTCTGAGTTGTACACCTAAATTGTTGTCTAAAAAAAGCTAACATACTAACATGAGCATGCTAAGCTAACAGTCAACATGTGTCAAGGTCCAAGGTATGATTGAACATGTTAGCATGCTAATGTTAGCATTTTAGCATTGGACTAACATGAGCAAGGAGCATTTTGACTGTGGACGGTTTAAACGCTATCTGGCCGCGTTACCGCTAAACGTGACGCTCGGTGGCGTCTCACGACTAAACGCCGGCTGTGACTTGGCAACATTTAACGAGCCGTGACTCCAACGGCGTCCCGCGCGGTCGGCAAGGAAAATGAGCATGGTGAGCGGGTTGGACCCGGCGGGAGGTGGTGACTGGCGGGTGTCAGTGACAGCTGTTGCTGGGAATCGTCTGCCGATCGACGGGAGGCGAAGCAGAACCGGAAACACGAGGGGGGCGGGGGGTTGTCAACTCCACAGATGGCGAGGGCGCCCGGTGTTGGTGAGGCGCCATGATTGATGACTGATCATACGCGCTAAAAAAGTCACTATGTTATGGTCAAACACTGGCAGAATTTGTATTTTACTGTAAAAATAACACTTTTTTCCCATTTACAGTAATGCACTATAAAAAAAAAATTGTACACTTTACAGTAACATTTCCGTGACTTTTTTTTTTTTAACGGTAAAGTCTACAGATTTTTTTTTTGTGTCGACTTTGTTCAAAAATCCATTATTTTTCTGTGAAATTGCCCATATTTTAAAATACAAATGCTGACTACACGTAGTTTTTAGTCTTTTTCTTTGGTCAGATTTGATAGTATTTTTAATTTACAGTAAACATAACACGGGTAGTGGTTTTTTTCATTCACAGTAATGCACTGTAAAAATAGACATTGCAAAGTAAAATTTTGGTGACTTTTTTTTTTTTACTGTAAAATGTAGATTTAGTTTTTGGGTGTGTAGTTTATGTAAAAGTATTTTTATTGTAAAAATGACAGTGGTGTTGTTTTTCCCAGTAATGCACTGTAAAAAAAAATGCAGTACATTTTACAGTAAAATTTTGGTGACTGAGCTGCCAAGTTTTTTATTGTACCATAAAATCTACAGATTTTTATTTATTTATTTATTTTTTTAAATTTGAAAATGCAAATGTTGAGCACAACTGTGCTTTTTAGTATTTTTCTTTAGTCAGATGTAATGGTAAAAACCTGGAAGAATTTAAATTTTACAGTAAAAACATTGGCGGTATAGTTCTTCCATTTACAGTAATTTACTGTAAAAAACAAACAGTTCCTAATAAAAGTTTGGTGACTTTTTTTTTTTTACCGTAAAATCTACAGATTTTTATGTTTGGTTTTTGTTAAAAAACATTTATTTTTCGGCAAAATTTCACAAATGTTAAAAAAGAAGAAGACATTTTTAGTATTTTTTTTGGTCAGATTTTATGGTAAAAAAAAACTAGCAGGATTTTATTTAATAACACGGTTATTATTTATTCATTTCCAGTAAGGTACTGTAAAAAAAAACTCCGTACATCAACTAGTAAAATTTTGGTGACTTTTTTTAACCGTAAAATCTACAGATTTTTTGTGTCGTTTAAAAAACAACAACATTTTTCCGCAAAATTTCCTATATTAAAAAAAAAAAAGAAGAAGACGCTTTTAGTATTTTTTAGTCAGATTTTATGGTAATAAACTAGCAGGATTGTATTTAATAACGCTGTTATTGTTTATTCATTCACAGTAAGGCACTGTAAAAAAAAAAACTCTGTACATCAACTAGTAACATTTTGGGGACATTTTTTAACCGTAAAATCTAAAGATTTTTTTTGTGTTGTTTTTGTTTAAAAAACCCTCTTACTTTTCTATGAAATTTCACATATTGAAAAATGCAAATGTTGAGTACAAAATGTAGTTTTTAGTATTTTTCTTTAGTCAAATTTACTGGTAAAAAACTGGAAGAATTTACATTTTACAGTAAAAACATTGGTAGTATTGCTCTTCCATTTACAGTAATTTACTGTAAAAAAAATGTTGAAAAATTCTTAGTAAAATTTGGATGACTTTTTTTAAAACGTAAAATCTACAGATTTTTTGTGTAGTTTTTGATAAAAAAAACATTTTTCCGCAAACTTTTCCTCATATTTAAAAAAAGAAGAAGAGGTTTTTAGTATTTTTAGTCAGATTTTATGGTAAAAAACTAGCAGGATTTTTTTTAATGACACGGTTAATGTTTATTCATTAACAGTAAGGCACTGTAAAAAAACAACAACTGTACATTTGACAGTAACATTTTGGTCCCTTTTTTTTTTTAAACCGTAAAAACTAGATTTTTTTGTGTGTGTAGTTTTTGTAAAAAATTCCTGTATTTTTCCAAAAAATTTCCATTATTTTAAAATGAAAATGTTGAGCACAAATGTAGTTTTTAGTATTTTTCTTTTCTTTAAATGACAGGATTTTAATTTTTACTGAAGATCTACAGATTAAAAAAAAAAAACTCTCTAATTTTTCAGCGAAATTTCACAGACAGCGTGGCGAAGTTGGTAGAGTGGCCGTGCCAGCAATCGGAGGGTTGCTGGTTACTGGGGTTCAATCCCCACCTTCTACCATCCTAGTCACGTCCATTGTGTCCTTGGGCAAGACACTTCACCCTTGCCCCTAATGGCTGCTGGTTAGCGCCTTACATGGCAGCTCCCGCCATCAGTGTGTGAATGTGTGTGTGAATGGGTGAATGTGGAAATACTGTCAAAGCGTTTTGAGTACCTTGAAGGTAGAAAAGCGCTATACAAGTATAACCCATTTATTTATATTTAAAAATGCAAATGTTAAGTTGTTTAGTAATTTTCTTAAGTCAGAATTTATGGAAAGAAAAATGGCAGAATTTAAATTTTACAGTAATGCCCTGTAAAAAACACTTCCTTTTTTTTTTAAGCTGTAAAATCTGTTGGTCCCTTTTTTTTTACCCGCAAAGATTTTTTTGTGTCTAGTTTTTGTTAAAAAATCCTTTATTTTTCCAAAAAATTCACACATTTTAAAATGCAAATGTTGAGCACAAATTTTTCTTTAGTCAGATTTTATGGTGAAAAACTGGCAGGATTTTAGTTTTACTGTAAATGTTTTCTATTTACAGCAATGCACTGTAAAAACACTGTAAATTTCACAGTAACATTTTGGTGACTGAGCTGCTAAGTTTTAATTTTTTTTATTTATACTGAAAATCTAGTTTTTCTTAGCGTAGATTTTGTTAAAAATTCTGTTAATTTTTCAGTGAAATTCCACATATTTTAAATGCAAATGTTAAGTACAAATATAGTTTAGTATTTTTCAAAATTTATGGGAAAAAAATGGCAGAATTTTAATTGCACAGTAAAATGTTGGTCCCTTTTTTACCGTAAAAATTTGAGATTTATTTTGGTGTCTAGTTTTTGTTAAAAACTCCCTTACTTCCCCCCCAAAGATGCAAATGTTGAGCACAAATGTAGTTTTTTGTATTTTTCTTTAGTCAGATTTTATGGTAAAAAACTGGCAGGATTTTAGTTTTACCGTACATTTTTTCTATTTACAGCAATGCACTGTAAAACACTGTAAATATCACAGTAACATTTTGGTGACTGAGCTGCTAAGTTTTTCATTTATTTTTTACTGAAAATCTACAGATTTTTTTAGTGTAGTTTTCATTAAAAAAAATCTCAAATTTTTCAGTGAAATTTCACATTTTAAAATGCAAATGTTAAGTACAAATATAGTTTTTAGTATTTTTCTTTAGTCAGAATTTATGGAGAAAAAAATGGCAACATTTTCATTTTAAAGTAATGCCCTGTAAATAACACTTTTTTTTAAAATCATAAAATCTACAGATTCACAGTAAAATATAAATCCCTTTTTTAATCGTAAAAATTTTAGATTTTTTTTGTGTCTAATTGTTAAAAAGTCCCTTATCTTTCCCAAAAAATTCACACATTTTAAGATTTGAGCACAAATGTAGTTTTTAGTATTTTTCTTTAGTCAGATTTTATGGTAAAAAACTGGCAGGATTTAAGTTTTACTGTAAATGTTTTATATTTACAGCAATGCACTGTAAAACACTGTAAATTTCACAGTAACATTTTGGTGACTGAACTGCTAAGTTTGTATTTTTTAATTTTTTTTTACTGAAAATCTACAGATTTTTTTAGTGTAGTTATTGTAAAAAAATCCCTCATTTTTCAGTGAAATTTCACATATGTTAAAATGCAAATGTTAAGTACAAATTTTTCTTTAGTCAGAATTTATGGGGAAAAAATTGGCATAATTTAAATTTTACAGTAATGCCCTGTAAAAAACTTTTTTTTTTTTTTTTTTAACAGTAACATCTACAGATTCACAGTAAAATTAGTGTTAGTGTTGTTTCTATCAAAAAACACCCATTTTCCCCTGAAATTTCCCACGTTAAAAATGCAAATGTCATTTTCAGTAATTTTCTGCGGTCAGCGTTTGAAGACGGCGTTCAAAGCGTCTGAAGGACAAGTGAAAAAGGTGTGATGGCGTCCAAGAGGACGAATGGTGTTGAGGAAATGAGGTCGTGAGGCTGCGACATATGAAGAGCGATGACGGGACGTTGCCGAGGAGAGAGCGCACTAAAAAGGGGGTTGGGAGGGCTGTTGCTAGGCGGAACGTAAGGAAAATGGCGTGCCTTTAAAGATGGACGCTTTGATTCGCAACAAGATATCGTTGACATTGATGTCATTAAAAACAATTAAAAATACTTTTACAAAAACTTGAAATGTTTTTTTCCGTGCATTACTTTAAATGGAAAAACAATAACAATGTTTTTTTTATAGTCAAAATTTTCCAGTTTTTACCATTAAATCTGACTAAAGAAAAATACTAAAAATTACATTTTGTACTCAACATTTACACTTTCAAATAAGTGACATTTTACAGAAAAGTAAGAGGTTTTTTTTTTTTAACAAAAACAACACAAATAAAATCTGTAGATTTTACGGTAAAAAAAGTCACCAAAATTTTACTAGTTCATGTATGTACAGAGTTTTTTTTACAGTGCCTTACTGTGAATTAATAAACAATAACCGTGTTATTAAATAAAATCCTGCTAGTTTTTTTTTACCATAAAATCTAACAAAAAAAATACTAAAAACGTCTTCTTTTTTTTTAAATATGGGAAATTTTGTGGAAAAATAAATGTGTTTTTTTTAACAATTTTTTTTAAAAAATCTGTAAATTTTACGGTTAAAAAAAGTCACCAAAATTTTACTAGGAAATGTTCAACGTTTTTTACAGTAAATTACTGTAAATGGAAGAACTATACCATCGATGTTTTTACTGTAAAATTTAAATTCTTCCAGTTTCTTACTATTAAATCTGACTGAAGAAAAACACTAAAACTCAACATTTGCATTTTAAAATATGTAAAGAAAATCTGTAGATTTTACGGTGAAATAAAAGACTTGGCAGTTCAGTCACCAAAACTTTACTGTAAAATTTACTGCATTTTTTACAGTGCGTTACTATAAATGGGAAAAACAATACCATGGTTATTTTTACAATATAAATACTTTTACAAAAACTATACACACACAAAAAATCTCTAGATAAAAAAAAAAAAAAGTCACCAAAATTTTACTTTAAAATGTACCGGTGTCTATTTCTACAGTGCATTACTGTGAAAGAAAAAAACACTACCCGTGTTATGTTTACTGTACTGAAATACTAATGAATTATAAAAAGGTACTATACTGCCTTTGAAAAATACCTGTACTATTTTTCTCCATGGACAGGATGGCGCACCGTGGTTACGTTGCTGGTAACATATGTGAGTCAAAACACACACACACACACACACACACACACACACACACACACACACACACACACACACACACACACACACACACACACACACACACACACACACACACACACACACACACACACACACACACACACACACACACACACACACACACACACACACACACACACACACACACACACACACACAGCACTTACGAGCAGAAACAGAAGAGGGAGAATCAACGTATTTTGACTTAAAAACTAACAATAAAGGTTAAGCGATGCACGCTGAAGCTTTAAAACATAGTTGCTAGCTGTTAATGTCCCTCACAGTGTTTTAGCTACTTCTAAAAAGTCCCTGCAGGACGAGGAATAGCTAAACATGCTTCACTACACACCGTCGGAAGATACAATAGCTCACCGCTAACCGCAAGCCAGCGCTCCTGCCTGTAAACAAATGGGTGGATCCATACAAATGGCGACTGTAACGATACCTAGTCCAAGAGCTGTATCTCGTTGATACTACAATGATTACGTTGCTAATTTGTTATGGATGTGACTGGATACATCAGCAGCCGAATGACAGAACATCATTGGTAAGCAGTGACATACAGAAAGGGGAGGGGCTAGCAAACAGGAAGTTATGGCGCAACCTCTGCCTCATCTGAAGCTGGTGTCGACCAGAATAAGTCACAAAAAATGAATTTGTAATGAGCGTAAATTTCAAACTACAAGCCGCTGCTTTTTTCCTACGCTTTAAAACCCGTGGATTATAAAACGGTGTGGCCAATTTATGGAATTTTCTTTGCTGACGGCCAGAGCAAATCGTTTTCATTAAACACATGCAAATACACTGAAAAGGTGTGTTATTGTCTGTGCTATGACGCCATCTTTTGGACATGTTCGCTCACTGCAGGTGCTGCAGTAACCTTCCATTTACTGCTTTCAACCGGTAGTAGAAGTGCCGTTGGGTCTTCTAGCCGTCCATAGCGTTTTTACTCGTATGGATTCTTCTTTCATCACTCTGAGCAATGTTTGTACATTTTACAATATAACTGAAACAATTCTTACTTACTAAACCGTCCCATGTGTGACGCCTGTAGGAGTGTTTTCATACATATTTGTACATACTAACGTAATGTAATCATGCTAGCGTCGTTAGCGTTAGCTAATATGATAACACATTTACGAGTGTCTGTGTTAGTATTATTAACTTATGATGGCGTTCTTTTTGTATTGTTTCAGTTTCATAAACTTATGACCGTCTGGCATTTCAGTAGCCGGGGGAAAACTTGGCTGCCTTTATCATATTTTTCGGATTATAAGTCGCAGTTTTTTTCATAGTTAGATTTATACTCTGCAGCGATTTATGTGTGAAATTATTAACACATTACCGTAAAATATAAAATAATATTATTTATCTCATTCACGTAAGAGACTAGACGTATATCAGCAATCGTCACACACACACGTCAACCAATAAAAATTTGGCGGGGGCGGGTCATGGCAGAAGTGCATTGTGAAAAAAAAGATGCTACCTGCTACTACTTCCGTACCTATGAAAATAGATTATTTCAACATTGGCGGTAACTTCTAAAAACTGAGAAGGGCTGAACAAAAAATGGCACAGAAAAAGAAATTATATACTGCAGGTTACAAGCTGAAGATAGTGAAATATGCAGCAGAAAACGGCAATCGAGCAGCAGAAAGAAAGTTTGGAGTAAGCGAGAAACTTGTAAGGGACTGGCGAAAAATGTCCCCAAAAAATGCGACTTATACTCTAGTGCAGTGGTTCTTAACCTTGTTGGTGGTACCGAACCCCACCAGGTTCATATGCGCATTCACCGAACCCTTCTTTAGTGAAAAATAAAATGTTTTTTTCTTATTTTATACATATTAACCATGAAATTATGTTATTATATTAAAGAAATACTAATAAAGATATATTTTACAAACAAAGTTAAAGGAATGTACACATGATCCCATGTTTACATCTCATTGTGCAACATGTGAATGTTTTAGTGGGAACTAAATGCAATGTCTGAAAGGGGTACACATTATTTCCAAAGCAGGACCCCCACACAGACATACAATACTAGTACACAAGCTCATGAAAAACAAGATTTTTTGTTATTGTCATTGTAATTGGGCCAAAATACTTATATTAGAAAATAATCTCATGGGAATGACTGCTGTCATTTGATTATAATAATAAAACATTTAACTTGTTATTTAGTCAGGTTTGGGACAGGTGTGCTGCAGGTGTGGCCACAGTGCATGTGCACGTCTAACGTCGCTCACATGTGCTCCACTGAATGCTCAAGGAGTTTTTGCGTTTGCTCACACATATGGAAAATTAGAGGGAACATTGTTTGGGGGTATCCATAATACGCCAATAGGTGTGAGTCGGCCGAACCCCTGAGGCAGACTCACCGAACCCCTAGGGTTCGATTGAATCCAGGTTAAGAACCACTGCTCTAGTGCGACTAATATATGTTTTTTTCCTTCTTCTATGCATTTTCGGCCGGTGCGACTTTTACTCCGGCGCGACTTATAATCCGAAAAATACGGTACTAGTTACTGATGAGCCACAAGCGGGAAAATAGTGAGCAGAAATGGACAAAGAAAAGGGTACATTATGGAAATATCAGGTTAAAAGCCATGACAAGTTGTTCTCCTGACTAATTTTTGCCTTGAGATGACATCAACGTGTCCACAGCGTTTCTACTCGTATGGATTCATTCATTCATTACTCCAAGCAACATTTGTAAGTTTTACAATATAACTAAAACAATTCTTACTTACTAAACTGTCCCATGTGTGATGTCTGTAATAATAATAATAATAATGGATTAGATTTATATAGCACTTTTCTAGACACTCAAAGCGCTTCACAGAGAAGTGAGAACCCGCCATTCATTCACACCTGGTGGTGGTAAGCTACTTTCGTAGCCACAGCTGCCCTGGGGTAGACTGACGGAAGCGTGGCTGCCAATTTGCGCCTACGGCCCCTCCGACCACCACCTATCATTCATCATTCATTCACCGGTGTGAGCGGCACCGGGGGCAAGGGTGAAGTGTCCTGCCCAAGGACACAACGGCAGCGATTTTGGATGGTAAGAGGCGGGGAGCGAACTTGCAACCCTCAGGTTTCTGGCACGGTTGCTCTACCCACTACGCCATACCGCCCCAGGTATGGCGTAGTGTTTTTGCAAAACAGGAGTGTTTTCATGCATATTTGTACATACTAATGTAATGTAATCAAGCTAGCGTCATTAGCGTTAGCTAATTTGCTAACACGTTTACGAGTGTCTGTGTTAGTATTATTAACTTACAATGGCGTTCTTTTTGTATTGTTTCAGTTTCACGAATTCTTCGGTAACGTCACCGTGGAGTCATTGAGTCTGTTTAGCAGACTGGAGAGCTAGCTTGCGCAGCTAGTGGGTCCATGACGATGACTTCTGTTTTGTTTGATCATCCGTTTTACTGCCGTGTTACAGACGCCGTTTGGAAACAATACATAAAAAAACATTTATAAAATACATCAGTGTAAATAACTAATTTCATAACGTATATAACTGCAGCTAATATATGGAAAACTATTTTTTTTGGGGGTTGGTGGGTGCGGCTTGTATACTGGTGTGCTCTGTAGTCCGTACAATACGGTATTGTACGAAAAAATAAGGTAAATGTTGAGTAATAAATGATTAGTGGTCATTTAAGGAAGCCTGGCTTTCTCTGCTTAGGCTTCTGCCCTCGCAACCCGACCTTGGACAAGGGGAAGAAGATGGATGGATATAAAGTGTTTACAAGTCACCAACAAAAAGGAGAGAAGAAGTTAATGACAGTAATGAATTTGGGACTCAAGATGTACACCCTCAGGATGGAAGTAAGTATTTCCATCCTTCAAGTACACACTGAAGTGTACTTATCACAGTGTACTGATTCCACTGAAGACAAAGCCATGGTTTGGATGAACAAGCTCGCAGGGTTATTACTGGATCGCTTACTTGTCAGACCGACGCGGAGGCAGCCGTCGCCATGGCAACTGCGCCCCAGAACAGAAGAGGGGGTGAAGGAAGTGAGAGGGAAAGAGGAGCATTAGTGGAATGTGAGGTGAAAAACAAAAGGAGGAGGACGCCCTGCAGCTGGTGTGTGATGAAGGAGGGAAGAAGGAGAGAGGAAGGGAGGAGTAGCGAGAGGACGGAAGAGTAAAAGATTGAGTGATGAACTACGACGATTGAAAACAAGATGGAGATAAAGAGGGAAGGGTGGATGAGAGAGAGAAGGAAGGAGGGGTGGAGGAGAGCGAGAAGGGTGGAGGAGAGAGAGGAAGAGCGAGAGGAGGGAAGGGTGTAGGAGAGAGAAGAGGGAAGGGTAGAGGAGAGAGAAGAGGGAAGGGTAGAGGAGAGAAAAGAGGGAAGGGTGGAGGAGAGAGAGGAGGGAGTGTGTGACTTCCATCAGGAAGCTTTGATTCAGCACAAAGTGTGACCTTGGTAAAAAGCAACACATCAGCTCATCTTCTTCAGTACGTGTGTGTGTGTGTGTGTGTGTGTGTGTGTGTGTGTGTGTGTGTGTGTGTGTGTGTGTGTGTGTGTGTGTGTGTGTGTGTGTGTGTGTGTGTGTGTGTGTGTGTGTGTCATTCTTAGTGGACGCTAAAATGAACTCTGACACATTGCCTTGAAAAAGCACTTTTTATGCTGAGATATTCCCATTTAAATTTGCATACTTATGTTGAATGTTGCTCTCACAGCATGGGATCAATATATGAAATATTCATATTTATATATGCACACGTGCGGTCAATATATGAACTGTTCATATTTAAATATGCACACATGTGGTCAATATATGAACTGTTCATATTTAAATATGCACACATCATGTGATCAATATATGAACTGTTCATATTTAAATATGCACACATGTGATCAATATATGAACTGTTCATATTTAAATATGCACACATGGTCAATATATGAACTGTTCATATTTAAATATGCACACATCTTGTGATCAATATATGAACTGTTCATATTTAAATATGCACGAGTGATCAATATATGAACTGTTCATATTTAAATATGCACACATCATGTGATCAATATATGAACTGTTCATATTTAAATATGCACACGTGGTCAATATATGAACTGTTCATATTTAAATATGCACACATCATGTGATCAATATATGAACTGTTCATATTTAAATATGCACACATGTGGTCAATATATGAACTGTTCATATTTAAATATGCACACGTGGTCAATATATAAACTGTTCATATTTAAATATGCACACATCTTGTGATCAATATATGAACTGTTCATATTTAAATATGCACGAGTGATCAATATATGAACTGTTCATATTTAAATATGCACACATCATGTGATCAATATATGAACTGTTCATATTTAAATATGCACACATCTTGTGATCAATATATGAACTGTTCATATTTAAATATGCACACATCTTGTGATCAATATATGAACTGTTCATATTTAAATATGCACGAGTGATCAATATATGAACTGTTCATATTTAAATATGCACACATCTTGTGATCAATATATGAACCGTTCATATTTAAATATGCACGAGTGATCAATATATGAACTGTTCATATTTAAATATGCACACATGTGGTCAATATATGAACTGTTCATATTTAAATATGCACACGTGGTCAATATATAAACTGTTCATATTTAAATATGCACACATCTTGTGATCAATATATGAACTGTTCATATTTAAATATGCACGAGTGATCAATATATGAACTGTTCATATTTAAATATGCACACGTGGTCAATATATAAACTGTTCATATTTAAATATGCACACATCTTGTGATCAATATATGAACTGTTCATATTTAAATATGCACGAGTGATCAATATATGAACTGTTCATATTTAAATATGCACACATCTTGTGATCAATATATGAACTGTTCATATTTAAATATGCACACATCTTGTGATCAATATATGAACTGTTCATATTTAAATATGCACGAGTGATCAATATATGAACTGTTCATATTTAAATATGCACACATCTTGTGATCAATATATGAACCGTTCATATTTAAATATGCACGAGTGATCAATATATGAACTGTTCATATTTAAATATGCACACATGTGGTCAATATATGAACTGTTCATATTTAAATATGCACACGTGGTCAATATATAAACTGTTCATATTTAAATATGCACACATCTTGTGATCAATATATGAACTGTTCATATTTAAATATGCACGAGTGATCAATATATGAACTGTTCATATTTAAATATGCACACGTGGTCAATATATAAACTGTTCATATTTAAATATGCACACATCTTGTGATCAATATATGAACTGTTCATATTTAAATATGCACGAGTGATCAATATATGAACTGTTCATATTTAAATATGCACACATCTTGTGATCAATATATGAACTGTTCATATTTAAATATGCACACATCTTGTGATCAATATATGAACTGTTCATATTTAAATATGCACGAGTGATCAATATATGAACTGTTCATATTTAAATATGCACACATCTTGTGATCAATATATGAACCGTTCATATTTAAATATGCACGAGTGATCAATATATGAACTGTTCATATTTAAATATGCACACATGTGGTCAATATATGAACTGTTCATATTTAAATATGCACACGTGGTCAATATATAAACTGTTCATATTTAAATATGCACACATCTTGTGATCAATATATGAACTGTTCATATTTAAATATGCACGAGTGATCAATATATAAACTGTTCATATTTAAATATGCACACATCATGTGATCAATATATGAACTGTTCATATTTAAATATGCACACATCTTGTGAT
This sequence comes from Entelurus aequoreus, assembly GCF_033978785.1. NCBI lineage: Eukaryota > Metazoa > Chordata > Actinopteri > Syngnathiformes > Syngnathidae > Entelurus > Entelurus aequoreus. Next base: position 57,918,617 of record NC_084738.1, on the reverse strand, counting down.
CAATATATGAACTGTTCATATTTAAATATGCACGAGTGATCAATATATGAACTGTTCATATTTAAATATGCACACATCTTGTGATCAATATATGAACTGTTCATATTTAAATATGCACGAGTGATCAATATATGAACTGTTCATATTTAAATATGCACGAGTGATCAATATATCCATCCATCCATCCATCCATTTTCTACCGCTTATGAACTGTTCATATTTAAATATGCACACATCATGTGATCAATATATGAACTGTTCATATTTAAATATGCACACGTGGTCAATATATGAACTCTTCATATTTAAATATGCACGAGTGATCAATATATGAACTGTTCATATTTAAATATGCACGAGTGATCAATATATGAACTGTTCATATTTAAATATGCACACATCTTGTGATCAATATATGAACGGTTCATATTTAAATATGCACACATGTGATCAATATATGAACTGTTCATATTTAAATATGCACACATCATGTGATCAATATACGAAACATTCATAGTTAATTATGCACACGTTATCAATATATGAACTATTCATATTTAAATATGCACACGTGGTCAATATATGCACACATCAAGTGATCAATATAAGAACTGTTCATATTTAAATATGCACACATA
>NC_084738.1:57857979-57912979 GCF_033978785.1 Entelurus aequoreus | reverse complement strand
GTGAGCCGCTATTTAGCAACTGGACGTGAGGTCATGTGCAACAAAGGTATCGATATACGGCACAAGTGGATTTGTACTGGAACTATTAATACTGCGTAACCATTAATAATACTGTCTTACTTTTGTACTGGAACTTTTAATAGTGTGTTACTATTAATACTGCCTTACTTTTGTACTGGAACTATTAATACTGCGTTGCTATCAATAATGTCTTACTTTTGTACTGGAACTATTAATAGTGTGTTACTATTAATATTGCCTTACTTTTGTACTGGAACTATTAATACTGCGTTGCTATCAATAATGTCTTACTTTTGTACTGGAACTATTAATACTGCGTTGCTATCAATTATGTCTTACTTTTGCACTGGAACCATTAATAATACTGTCTTACTTTAGTCCTGGAACTATTAATAGTGTGTTACTATTAATACTGCCTTACTTTTGTACTGGAACTATTAATACTGCGTTGCTATCAATAATGTCTTACTTTTGTACTGGAACTATTAATACTGCATTACCATTAATACTGCCTTACTTTTGTACTGGAACTATTAATAGTGTGTTACTATTAACACTGCCTTACTTTTGTACTGGAACTATTAATACTGCGTTGCTATCAATAATGTCTTACTTTTGTACTGGAACTATTAGTACTGCCTTACTATTAATACTGCGTTACTTTTGTACTGGAACAATTAATACTGCCTTACCTTTGTACTGGAACTATTAATACTGTGTTACTACTAATACTGTGTAGCTTTAGTACTGGACCTATTAATACTGTGTTACTTTAGTACAAGAACTATTAATACTGAGTTACTCTAGTAATATAACTATTAACACTGTGTTACTTTAGTACTGGAACTTTTAATACTGAGTTACTTTAGTACTGAACTATTAATACGACATTACTTTAGTACTTTGTTACTTTAGCACTAGAACTATTAATACTGCATTACTTGAGTATTGTAACTTTTAATACGGAGTTACTTTAGTACTAGTACTATTAGCACTCGGTTACTTCAGTACTGAACTGATTGAGTGGGAACGTTTTTTTTTGGATTGGGTTGCGTATAAAAATGCTGTGAACACTTCAAAGTGCAATTCATGGTCATTAACCTGCATTGCCACGGGCAGTAATTTAAACACTTCTGACCTCGATGCTTGCTTTGTTGGTGCTGAAAATCATGACATTACTCAGAGGGAGTTTGGCTGAGTCCACTCTCAGTGCTGCTTGACTGACTTTTTTATGTGTGTCGCTGTTTAGTCCGCAAACGGACATGAGATCATGTGCAACAAATGTATCGAAATACGGCACCGGTTGATTTGACGTGAATCTATACACGGCAGTACCAAAGGATTTGTCTCGGGTACCCACCCCTCGTCACGGGCCGGTTCAAAAATTAGCAGTGGGCCGCACTTTGGACCCCAAATTCACTGGTGTGACGCGTCCATAAAGAGGAGCTGGTAAAGCAGGGCGAGAGCTTCAAAACACACGAGGGATGTCTGGGCGGGGGCCTAAAAATAGTCGTCAACAGCAGCACAGCTTTAAATATTTCATGTCCTCCTAAGAAGAGGACAGGCGGGGGACGCCCACTGAGACGAGGAAGCTGCAACGTGAAGCCAGTCGGCGTCGGTCATGATGGAGAAATGTGACATTTAAAAAAACGGGTGCCATTTAAAAACCAAGGCCAGGCAGACAAAAAGGATAAAAAACATGAAATATAAAATATGAAAAATAGAGCAGAAGCTCTGTTTGCTCTTCAGACGACAAACAAAGCCCCGCCCCCCTCCCGCGCACGTGCTGCTCCTCTTTCAAGGACACATGGAGGTTAAATCTTCATGGGGGTGGGGGGTGAAAAACAATCCCGCTGCCTCTCAAGAATCCATTCGCCATCAGACATGCACGCACACGATGAAGAGCAAAATGGAGGCCACCAAGATTTAGCCCCCCCGAACACCCAGTTGTAATTCCTGCTGACTTAATCAGAGTGATGTATTGACCATGTGTTGATCAGTCTACACTCCCCAAGTACTCAGCATCCTATTTGGGTAGAAACATTTCAACATGGTAGACAGTGTGTGCACTCCATGGCTGGCATGAATGCCAAGCAGAAGCCAGAGCTTGAAAACCCTTTTCCTTTATCCGTCACCACTTGTCCTTCCCAGTGAAGTAAATGTCAACAATGACTTCTTAGTGACGTAAACGTCAACAATGACTTCCCGGTGATGTAAACATCAACAATGACTTCTGAGTGACGTAATCGTCAACAATGACTTCTGAGTGACGTAATCGTCAACAATGACTTCTTAGTGACGTAAACGTCAACAATGACTTCTTAGTGACGAAAACGTCAACAATGACTTCTTAGTGACGTAAACGTCAACAATGACTTCTTAGTGACGTAAACGTCAACAATGACTTCCCGGTGACGTAAACTGTCAAAAAGAACTTCCCAGTGATGTAAACTGTCAACGAGGACTTCCCGGTGACGTAAACTGTCAACAAGGACTTCCTGGTGATGTAAACGTCAACAATGACTTCCCGCTGATGTAAACAACAACAATAACAAGACTTCTTAGTGACATAAACGTCAACAATGACTTCCCGTTGATGTAAACGTCAACAATAACATGACTTCCCGGTGACGTAAACGTCAATAAGGACTTCCCGGTGACGTTAACTGTCAACAAGGACTTCCTGGTGATTAAACATCAACAATGACTTCCCGTTGATGTAAGCGTCAACTATAACATGACTTCCCGGTGACGTAAACGTCAACAATAACAAGACTTCCCAGTGACGTAAACGCCAACAGTGACTTCCCAGTGACGTAAACGTCAACAATGACTTCCCGGTGACGTAAATGTCAACAATGACACGTGGCGAAGATGAGAGCAAAGCGCCGCCATCGCTGCAGAATACTACAAACTGGAACTATTCATATTGCCTTACTTTTGTACTGTACTGCATTTCTATTAATACTGCCTAACTTTTGTACTGCAACTATTAATACTGCGTTTCTATTAATACTGCCTAACTTTTTTACTGCAACTATTAATACTGCGTTTCTATTAATACTGCCTAACTTTTTTACTGCAACTATAATACTGCGTTTCTATTAATACTGCCTAACTTTTTTACTGCAACTATTAATATTGCGTTACCATTAATACTGCCTTACTTTTGTACTGGAACTATTAATACTGCGTTGCTATTAATAATGCCTTACTTTTGAACGGGAACTATTAATACTGCGTTACTAATAATACTGCGTTACTTTAGTAATGGAACTATTAATAATGCGTTACTTTAGTACAAGAACTATTAATACTGAGTTACTCTAGTACTAGAACTATTAATACTGTGTTACTTAGGTACTGGAACTTTTAATACTGAGTTACTTTAGTACTAGTACTAATACTGTGTTACTTTAGTACTACAACTAATATTACTGCATTGCTTTAGTATTGTAACTTTTAATACTGAGTTACTTTAGTACTAGTACTATTAGCACTGTGTTACTTCAGTACTAAACTATTAATACCGCATTACTTTAATACTAGTACTATTAATACTGTGTTATTTTAGTACTGAACTATTAATACTGTGTTACTTTAGTACTGGAACTATTAATACTGCGTTACTTTAGTACTAGTACTATTAATACTGCATTACGTTGGTAGCAAAACTATTACAACTGAGTTACTTTAGTACTGCGTTACTTTGGTACTGAAACTTTTAATACTGCGTTACTGTTGTACTAGTACTATTATTACTGCGTTACTTTTGTACTGGAACTATTAATACTGCGTTACTTAAGTACTAGAACTATCAACACTGGGTTACTTTTGTACTGGAACTATTAATACTGTGTTACTTCAGCACTAAACTATTAATACTGCGTTACTTTAGTACTAGAGCTATTAACACTGCGCTACTTTAGTACTGAAACTTTTAATACTGAGTTACTTTAATACTAGTACTATTAATACTGCGTTACTTAAGTACTAGAACTATCAATACTGGGTTACTTTTGTACTGGAACTATTAATACTGTGTTACTTCAGCACTAAACTATTAATACTGCATTACTTTAGTACTAGAACTATTAACACTGCGCTACTTTAGTACTGAAACGTTTAATACTGAGCTACTTTAATACTAGTACTATTAATACTGTGTTATTTTAGTACTGAACTATTAATACTGTGTTACTTTGGTATTGGAACTATTAATACTGTGTTACTTAAGTACTGGAACTATTAATACTGCGTTACTTTGGTACTAGAGCTATTAATACGACATTACTTTAGTACTGAAACTATTAACACAGCGTTAAATGTGAACTGGAACTACTAATAGTGCATAACGTTAGTACTGGAACTATTAATACTGTGTAACTTTTGTGCTGAAACTATTGATACTGCGGTACTTTTGTACTAGGAAGTCAGGGTCTCCAAGTTCCTAGTCAGAAGTCCATCCATTTTCTACCGCTTATTCCCTTCGGGGTCGCGGGGGGCGCTGAAGCCTATCTCAGCTACAATCTGGCGGAAGGCGGGGTACACCCTGGACAATTCGCCACCTCATCGCAGGGCCAACACAGATAGACAGACAACATTCACACACTAGGGCCAATTTAGTGTTGCCAATCAACCTATCCCCAGGTGCATGTCTTGTCAGAAGTATTAACCAAAATTCATTGTTAAGTTGGAAAGTCGGAAACTGCTTTCAAAGACGGCCGCTCTGAGTGTAAACAATAATAGAATCTTCACACTTATATGTATGTGTAGATACAATGCTATGTATAAATATATATATATATATATACATATAATATATTCATACACGCACGTGTATATGTTCACTCCTGGGGCAGATGCAAATCATTAGTACGTCTGCGCATGTCATTCAAACAGTAAATAAGACGTCCACTCACCTCTTGAAGTGGCTGAGCAAAGCGCCGACCAGCTCGCCGATGCGGCTCTCGTGGGCGGGCACCAGGCCCTGCAGGCACACCACCAGGTCTCGGCTGTCCTTGGTGTGGAACACCACCAGCTGGTCCTTCCCCGGTGAAACGCTCAGGCCCGTCACCTGGGACGCACACGTTTATACGGCATGAAAACACGGCGTCCACCTGTTACGTAACCTGCTGCGCTTGTGGACAAACAAGAGCATCAACTATACATACTGTAGTACAGGCACATACTGCTGACACAGCACATTATACTTCCATTCACATTGCTAATGATACCTTCTCATTAGTTTCTAAGTCTGATCTACTAAATCACTCTCAACCCCACGATCAATCAATGAGTCACTTGTCTGTCCTACCATCTGTCTCATTGTCTCTCCACACTGGTGTGAGGGGGAGGGGCACACCACCACACTTCCCGTTTCATCTCTTTAGGGATGGAACATGCGCATGTATATATACATACATACATACATATACATATATACACATACATACATATACAGTGGGGCAAAAAAGTATTTAGTCAGCCACCCATTGACAATCAATGGGTGGCTGACTAAATACTTTTTTGCCCCACTCTATATATATATATATATATATATATATATATACATACATAGGGATGATGTTTGATAAGGAATTATCGAGTTCGAGCCTATTATCGAATCCTCTTATCGAACCGATTCCTTATCGATTCTCTTATCGAGTCCAGATAGGTTGTTGTATATGGACAAAAACACACAATATTTGGTTTAACAAAAGCTCACTTTTATTATATAATAAAAAAATAAAATGTAATAAATAAATAAATATTGACTGTTACCCACCTAAAAAAATAAAATAAAAATAAATAAATATTGACTGTTGTTACCCAAAGTATATTAAGTGGGATTTTTCAGAGAAACAAATATATACAGTTACACAAAAACAACCTGTCTCTGTGATCACTATAGGTGTATAAATAATAATATAGTGTTAAATAAAATCCGTCCCTTGGGCACAAAACTGGAAATAATACAGCTCTCCAAAAAGTGCACTTCTGCTGCTATTTGACATAACTGTTTGTTATGATGCTTTGACATTTTTGCACTTTATTTCTTTATTGAAAGAAAATTCTATGAAGAGAAAAGTTCTTTGCAAATGTGGTTACAATGCTAAAAAATGAAAAGTTAAAGCTAAAAAAAGAAATACACTTTATTGAGTTAACATTATTTCTTTATAGGGGGAAAAATGTTATGAGCTAGAGCAGGGGTCACCAAGGCGGTGCCCGTGGGCACCAGGTAGCCCGTAAGGACCAGATGAGTAGCCCGCTGGCCTGTTCTAAAAATAGCTCAAATAGCAGCACTTACCAGTGAGCTGCCTCTATTTTTTAAATTTTATTTATTTACTAGCAAGCTGGTCTCGCTTTTCCGACATTTTTAATTCTAAGAGAGACACAACTCAAATAAAATGTGAAAATCCAAGAAAATATTTTAAAGACTTGGTCTTATTTTGTTTAAATAAATTCATTATTTTTTTACTTTGCTTCTTATAACTTTCAGAAAGACAATTTTAGAGGAAAAATACAACCTTAAAAATGATTTTAGGATTTTTAAACACGTATACCTTTTTACCTTTTAAATTCCTTCCTCTTCTTTCCTGACAATTTAAATCAATGTTCAAGTAAATTTATTTTTTTTGTTGCAAAGAATAATAAATATATTTTAATTTAATTCTTAATTTTAGCTTCTGTTTTTTCGACGAAGAATATTTGTGAAATATTTCTTCAAACTTATTATGATTAAAATTCAAAAAAATTATTCTGGCAAATCTAGAAAATCTGTAAAATCAAATTTAAATCTTATTTCAAAGTCTTTTGAATTTCTTTTAAAATTTTTGTTCTGGAAAATCTAGAAGAAATAATGATTTGTCTTTGTTAGAAATATAGCTTGGTCCAATTTGTTATATATTCTAACAAAGTGCAGATTGTATTTTAACCTATTTAAAACATGTCATCAAAATTCTAAAATTAATCTTAATCAGGAAAAATTACTAATGATGTTCCATAAATTATTTTTTAGAATTTTTCAAAAAGATTCGAATTAGCTAGTTTTTCTCTTCTTTTTCTCGGTTGAATTTTGAATTTTAAAGAGTCGTAATTGAAGATAAACTATGTTTCAAAATTTAATTGTCATTTTTTTTTCGTGTTTTCTCCTCTTTTAAACCGTTCAATTAAGTGTAAATATCATTAATTATTAATAATAACATAGAGTAAAGGTAAATTGAGCAAATTGGCTATTTCTGGCAATTTATTTAAGTGTGTATCAAACTGGTAGCCCTTCGCATTAATCAGTACCCAAGAAGTAGCTCTTGGTTTCAAAAAGGTTGGTGACCCCTGAGCTAGAGAATATAACAACTACACTACCCAGCATGCAACGGGAGTTACGAGCATGCGCGGTAGCCCCGAAAAGTGTTGCATGTTGCCACGCTGTGAAAGTAAACGTCAAGAACTCAGCCAACACGCCTCGTCTGCATTATTTATAACTAGACAGACAACACATCTACAGTGTGATTTTGTTTTGTTTACAAGGAAAGAAAAAAAAAAGTTAAAAAAGGGAGATATGTTGTATATATATATATGTATGTGCTGCGGTTGTTTTAAGAACGTTGCGACAGCTGCCGTAAAGGAGGTGCGTTGCTAGCCTGGTTGCTATGTTTCCGGTTGGTCGTAAAAGTGTTCGTCATGTGTTTTACCCTGCTCAAATCTCTCAGTAAACTTATTCGATGGATTATAGCTTTTGTTTTTAACTTAATTACACCTTGGAGCGCTTTTTCCCGTCCATTGTTTTCCTGCTTTCGCTAACTGCGCCTAATGACTGAGCTAGGTGACGCCATTTCTTGTGATGTCACGCGGAGCATTTCTGGTCAGGACGGGATTCGAATAAAGAATCAACCCTTTTCCTTTACTATAGTGGTCTCGATAACGGGTACCGGTTCTCAAAAAGGGATTCGAGTCCGAGGACTCGGTTCTTTTCTTATCAAACAACCGGGAAAACCGGTTTCGAGTATCATCCCTATACATACATACATATATACACATAGATACATACATATATACACATACATACATACATACATACATACATACATACATACATACATACATATATATATATACACATACATACATATATATATACATACATACATACATATATGTGTGTGTGTGTATATATATATATATATATATATATATATATATATATATATATATATATATAAACCCCGTTTCCATAAGAGTTGGGAAATAGATGTAAATATATATACTCTCCCAACGGCGTGGCGCAGTTGGGAGAGTGGCCGTGCCAGCAACCTGAGGGTTCCTGGTTCAATCCCCACCTTCTACCAACCTCGTCACGTCCGTTGTGTCCTTGAGCAAGACACTTCACCCTTGCTCCTGATGGGTGGTGGTTAGGGCCTTGCATGGCAGCTCCCGCCATCAGTGTGTGAATGTGTGTGTGAATGGGTGAATGTGGAAATAGTGTCAAAGCGCTTTGAGTACCTTCAAGGTAGAAAAGCGCTATACAAGTATAACCCATTTACCATTAAATGGAATACAATGATTTGCAAATCCTTTTCAACCCATATTCAATTGAATGCTCTACAAAGACAAGATATTTGATGTTCAAACTCATAAACTTTTTTTTTGCAAATAATAATTAACTTAGAATTTCATGGCTGCAACACGTGCCAAAGTAGTTGGGAAAGGGCATGTTCACCACTGTGTTACATGGCCTTTCCTTTTAACAACACTCAGTAAACGTTTGGGAACTGAGGAGACACATTTTTTAAGCTTCTCAGGTGGAATTCTTTCCCATTCTTGCTTGATGTACAGCTTAAGTTGTTCAACAGTCCGGGGGTCTCCGTTGTGGTATTTTAGGCTTCATAATGCGTCACATATTTTCACTGGGAAACAGGTCTGGACTACAGGCAGGCCAGTCTAGTACCCGCACTATTTTACTATGAAGCCACGTTGATGAAACACGTGGCTTGGCATTGTCTTGCTGAAATAAGCAGGGGCGTCCATGGTAACGTTGCTTGGATGGCAACATATGTTGCTCCAAAACCTGTATGTACCTTTCAGCATTAATGGCGCCTTCACAGATGTGTAAGTTACCCATGTCTTGGGCACTAATACACCCCCATACCATCACAGATGCTGGCTTTTCAACTTTGCGCCTATAACAATCCGGATGGTTCTTTTCCTCTTTGGTCCGGAGGACACGACGTCCACAGTTTCCAAAAACAATTTGAAATGTGGACTCGTCAGACCACAGAACACTTTTCCACTTTGTATCAGTCCATCTTAGATGAGCTCAGGCCCAGCAAAGCCGACGGCGTTTCTGGGTGTTGTTGATAAAACGGTTTTCGCCTTGCATAGGAGAGTTTTAACTTGCACTTACGGATGTAGCGACCAACTGTAGTTACTGACAGTGGGTTTCTGAAGTGGTCCTGAGCCCATGTGGTGATATCCTTTACACACTGATGTCGCTTGTTTATGCAGTACAGCCTGAGGGATCGAAGGTCACGGGCTTAGCTGCTTACGTGCAGTGATTTCTCCAGACTCTCTGAACCCTTTGATGATATTACGGACCGTAGATGGTGAAATCCCTAAATTCCTTGCAATAGCTGGTTGAGAAAGGTTTTTCTTAAACTGTTCAACAATTTGCTCACTCATATGTTGACAAAGTGGTGACCCTCGCCCCATCCTTGTTTGTGAATGACTGAGCATTTAATGGAATTTACTTTTATACCCAATCATGGCACCCATCTGTTCCCAATTTGCCTGTTCACCTGTGGGATGTTCCAAATAAGTGTTTGATGAGCATTCCTCAACTTTATCAGTATTTATTGCCACCTTTCCCAACTTCTTTGTCACGTGTTGCTGGCATCAAATTCTAAAGTTAATGATTATTTGCAAAAAAAAAAAATGCTTATCAGTTTGAACATCAAATATGTTGTCTTTGTAGCATATTCAACTGAATGTGGGTTGAAAATGATTTGCAAATCATTGTATTCCGTTTATATTTACATCTAACACAATTTCCCAACTCATATGGAAATGGGGTTTGTATATATACATATACATGGAAGGTAGTGAGTGTGTTTCCATGAGGACCTGATGTGATCAGCAAGTCCCTCAGGTGATGGAACACACTCCCTAAATAAGATCAGTGACAACAAACGCTACACAACTGTTTGAACAACCGTCTGTGTCGGCAAACAAACATGGCAGCCAGCAGCAGGAAGAGGATGAACGGCAGGATGAGAGCACGAGGAGACCAACACTCGCAGGGAACCAGAAGGAGAGGCGCGCCGCTCGCCGCCAGACATGAGCTGATCCGCTTGGTAACCATGACGACGCCGTCTCCCGGGAAGTTGGCATGACAACGCCGAGACGAGAGAGGAGACGGTGCAGGTGGAGTGGAGCGAGGGTGGACTGGGGGAGGTTGGAGGGTGATAGGAAGAAGTCGCTGATGCAGAGATGATAAAGATGATGATGAAGATGATGATGATGTCATTGACTTTTAGCAATGCTAATTGCCTTCCTTCTCAAACTGACGACTCGCCACTCTGCGCCGCTTTGCCTGAGGCCTACCTAATGTTGTGGCTGTGGCTCGTCGCGTGAACAGGTGAGCGTCTCATCCATGGCTAAATCCAGAACGCCTGCTGCTTCTCTCTCTCCCACGCCATCTGTTGCGTCCAGATGAAACCACGGCGCCATTTCCTTCCCGCCAGGCCAAGCCGTTAAGAGATGGCCGGGTCATTAACGAGGCAATCAAAACTCGCCTTTGTTGTTACTGAGTCACAGGTACTTGGTTAACTCGTTGACTGACTCACCCGCCAGCAACATTAAAAATCATGTCAGAAATTATGGGCTCACGATTAAACTCACGATTACTCCAGAAAGACTAATTTTTCACCGACTCACTATTAATTGACGCAGACTCAAGTTTCACAGACACACTATTTATTACTCAACAAAGACCCGAGATTTACCAACTCGCTATTACTCAAGTTTTACAGACTCACTATTACTCAACAAAGACCATGGTTTCACTGACTCACTATTACTCAAGTTTTACAGACTCAATATTGCTCAACAAAGACCCTAGTTTCAGTGACTCGCCATTACTCAAGTTTCAAAGACTCACTATTGTTATACAAAAACTCTTGTTTCACTGACCTACTATTACTCAACAAAGACTCAAGTTTCACAGACACACTATGACTGTAAAAAAGACCCTAGTTTCACTGACTCACCATTACTATACAAAAACTCTAGTTTCATTGACCTATCACTCAACAAAGACTCAAGTTTCACAGACTCACTATTACAGACTCACTATTACTCAACAATGACCCTGGTTTCTGTGACTCATTATTATTCAAGTTTCACAGACTCACTATTACTGTACAAAGACCCTAGTTTCATAGACTTACTATTAAACTCTTCTCAGAGTTTAGACTCTTACCCTCAGGATGCAGGTACACCCCTACTAATAGAAAGGCCAAAAACAACAGATAAATAAGATCCTTTGTTCCCTCAGCTGTTTCCTTTATAAATGAGCTTCTTAAACAAGCTTAGCTGCTATGCAGTCACTTTAGTGGGAAGCGACGTGTGATGATTAGTTTTTATTGTGTTACAAATGTTTTTAGTTTTTAGCTCAATGCTTTCATGATGGTTTGTATGTTGTATGTATTTTATGTATTTGTACCTTGTTTTACTGTTGTACCTTGATTTTACTGTTGTACTTCGTTTTTACTGTTGCACCTTGTATTTTACTGTTGAACCTTGTTTTTAATGACTACTGCTGCAAACCAAATTGCCCCTCGGGGACAATAAATATTTTCTAAGTCTAAGTCTATTCAAGTTTCAATGACTCACTATTGTTATACAAAAACCCTGGTTTTACTGACCTATTATTCAACAAAGACTTAAGTTTCACAGACTCACTATTAGTTTACAAAGACCCTAGTTCTGCTGACTTACTATTACTCAAGTTTTGCTGACTCCCAAAAAAACTAGTTTTACTGATTCGCCATTACTCGAAACAGACTCAAGTTGCACTGACTCACTATTACTATACAACGACCCTAGTTTCACTGACATGCTATTACAATACATAACCCCTAGTTTCACTGACTCACTATTACTCAAGTTTCACTGACTCAACCTTACGTAACTAAGACCCTAGTTCCATTGACTATTACTTGATAAGTTGCACAGACTCCCTTTAACTATACAAACACCTTGGTTTCACGGACTTGTTATTACAATACAAAACTCTAATTTTACTGACTCACTATTACTCAGGTTTTGCTGACTCAACCTTATTTAACTAAGACCCTAGTTCAGGGGTGGGCAATTAATTTTTACCGGGGGCCGCATGAGCAACCCGAGCACTGCTGGAGGGCCACACCGACAATATTTAAATTAAATTTTGCACAAATTATTTTTGATATACCGTAAGATAGATAATAATAATAATAATAATAATATTTTCATTTAACCTAACTTATCTTTATACAAAAACAGATGGCTTTTGATGGTTTTATTTTTAACACTTTCTTACACAACACTTCCTGATGTATATTACAATACAAAAATTTCAATTTCTGTCACTTTATCCTGCATCCTCTTTGTTGTGAACGTAGCACGCCTGTAAGGTGATTGGCGAAGAAGGAGGAAGCGTTGCTGTTGCGGAAATGAGGAGTGAGGATTGGTTTTCCTTTTGGAAAGAACGAGATAAGTTGAGCTGTGTTAGTATAGCATGCTCAATAAAAGTTTAAAAAGTGCATCAGACTTGGTGTGCACTTCTTCTGGACGCTACAATTGATGTCAGAAGTGGGATGAAATGCCTCCCAGTTCGCCTTGCCATCAAACCTGGGAGTCTTTATTGAGGGCGGAATTCCCCCCGTGGCAAGCAGCGTGGCTGCACCTGTAAACGCTGTCTCTCTCTCTCTCTCTCTCTCTCTCTCTCTCTCTCTTTGCGGCGAGCTCCTCACGTGGCACGTACCCTCCCGATGACGTAGCACACAAACAGTGCAGTATGCGCAAAGTTTTACTTCTGCCACCAATTGTAGCGTCCAGAAGAAGTGCACATCAAGTCTGACGCTCTTTTTAAACTTTTATTGAGCAAGCTATACTAACACAGCTCAACATATCTCGTTCCTTCCACACGCACGTCTCCTCACTCCTCATTTACGCAACTCAAGAAGACAACATCTACTTCAGCAGGTCGTTACACTATATTCTTTAAACACAGCAACGTGTGTACCACAAATAAGCACACGGCTTTACCTTTACTTGGCAGTCCATGTCTTGTTGAAAACACGCCATTCGTCATCAACTTTTCTCTTTTTAGCGTCTCGGGGATAACCGGGCATCACTTGTCGCTGTGCGCCTTCCCTCACAGGACATACGCACATATAACACTTTTCAAAATAAAAGCAGCACAGTTGTATTGCACGCACGACAAAGATGTTTTTTAAAATTTATTTTGTAATTTGAGATTGCCGCTGTGCGCACGAGCATACGTCCACACGGAAGTAATACAAATAACGCTTTTCAAAACAAAAGCAGCACCGTTGTATTGCACACTCGAAATAGATGCTTTTTTAAATTTATTTTGTAATTTATAATTGGCCTCACGCGGGCCGGACGGGGACGTACAAAGGGCCGGATGCGGCCTGCGGGCCGCACAATGCCCAGGTCTGCCCTAGTTCCATGGACTTACTATTACTCAACCAGTTTCACAGACTCACATAAAGACCCTGGTTTCACTGACTTGCTATGACAATACAAAAACCCTAGTTTCATTGACTCACTATTAGTCAAGTTTCACTGACTCAACCTTACTTAACTAAGACCCTAGTTCCACTGACTTGCTATTACTCAAAAAGTTGCACAGACTCACTTTAACTATACAAACACCTTGGTTTCACTGACTTGCTATTACAATACAAAACCCTAGTTTAACTGACTCACTATTACTCAGGTTTTGCTGACTCAACCTTACTTAACTAAGACCCTAGTTCCACGGACTTACTATAACTCGACCAGTTTCACAGACTCAATTTTACTATACAAAGACCCTAGTTTCACTGGCTTGCTATTACAATTCAAAAACCCTAGTTTCACTGACTCGTTATTACTCGACACTGACTCAAGTTTCACAGACTCACTATTACTATACAAAGACCCGAGTTCCACTGACTCACTATTACTCAACAAGTTTCACAGACTCACTATTACTATGTAAAGACCCTGGTTTCACTGACTTGCTATGACAATACAAAAACCCTAGTTTCATTGACTCACTATTAGTCAAGTTTCACTGACTCAACCTTACTTAACTAAGACCCTAGTTCCACTGACTTGCTATTACTCAAAAAGTTGCACAGACTCACTTTAACTATACAAACACCTTGGTTTCATTGACTTGCTATTACAATACAAAACCCTAGTTTTACTGACTCACTATTACTCATGTTTTGCTGACTCAGCCTTACTTAACTAAGACCCTAGTTCCACGGACTTACTATTACTCGACCAGTTTCACAGACTCAATTTTACTATACAAAGACCCTAGTTTCACTGGCTTGCTATTACAATTCAAAAACCCTAGTGTCATTGACTCGTTATTACTTGACACTGACTCAAGTTTCACAGACTCACTATTACTATACAAAGACCCGAGTTCCACTGACTCACTATCACTCAACAAGTTTCACAGACTCACTATTACTATATAAAGACCCTGGTTTCACTGACTTGCCATTGCAATACAAAAACCCTAGTATCACTGACTCACTATTACTCGACAGAGAAACTAGTTTCACTGACTCGCTTTTACTCGACACTGACTCAAGTTTCACAGACTCACTATTACTATACAAAGACCCGAATTCCACTGACTTACTATTACTCAACAAGTTTCACAGACTCACTATTACCATATAAAGACCCTGGTTTCACTGACTTGCTATTACAATACAAAAACCCTAGTTTGACTGACTCACTATTACTCAACAGAGACACTAGTTTCACTGACTCGCTATTACTCGACACTGACTCAAGTTTCACAGACTCACTACTCTTATACAAAGACCCAAGTTCGACTTACTTACGATTACTCAAGTTTCACAGACTAACTATTGCTATATAAAGACCCTGGTTTCACTGACTTGCTATGACAATACAAAAACCCTCGTTTCACTGACTCACTATTAGTCAAGTTTCGCTGACTCAACCTTACTTAACTAAGAACCTAGTTCCACTGACTTGCTATTACTCAAGTTTCACAGACTCACTTTTACTATACAAAGACCCTGGTTTCACTGACTCACTTGTACTCGACACAACATCAATGTTGTACTATTGTTTGGATGGTTATTTGTAGCTAGTTTTTCGAGAGATTTACTTGTTACTTTTGCACAATATGGTATTCAAACCTTGCACTGTTTAATCTGAATCTGCTATTTTCATTGTTACTCGTGCACTTTGTCGCCTGAGTGAATCGAGTACTCGATTCAGTGAGCGACTCACAAGAACTTGAGGGGTCTCGAGGCCCCGCCCCCTTATGCAAGTCACTTTTAATCACATTGCATTGATGTCCACGACCGGACTAGTTTTCAAGGTCCTGGCATAGGAAAGTAAAAAAAGAAAGGCCTACGTTGTAGAGGGGGATGCTCTTCATGGGTTTGTACTGCTTCAGGGGGTCCATCTTGTACAGGTGGCGGTCTGTGATGAGCACGGCTCTGTCCTCCGCCTTGTGGAAGCGATTGATCTGGAAACACAATCCGGCTCATGACTAACAAAGTCACGGTGCAAAGCGGAGGCCGACACCCACCTTGCGCACGTGGCACGCGAAGAGGACCCTCATGAACTTGTCTTTGCGCTGCAGCTCACTGGAGACCAGCGTGAAGGAGGAGACGCTGCCGGGACTGTCTCGCTTCTGCACGGCCACAAAGACACGGTCAACAGACAGCGCACATTCTTTGACAGTTAGCGAGCTAGCCAGCTAGCATGCGCGTCGCAACATTTGCTGGCGAGCACAGACGACTCATCTTCCCCTCCTCACATTGATCAATAGTTCTCGTCGATGCTCCTGTACTCCAATCTCAGTTACAGCTCATTTTATTACCTATTCTGTGTTATATGCGTTTTATGTTGCACGATTGCAATAAGATAAAGTTCTAGTTTGTGAACCCGTTCTCAAACAATGGCAATAAAAACTCTTCTGATTCTGATTCCAGTCTTGTGCAGGTCTGCAATCTTGTCCCTGAAGTCAGCTCTTAGGTCTTGCCCATCGGGGTATAAGGGTTTGCATGAAGAGTGTTTTTGTGTGATGGGTTAAATGACTAAATAAAATAAAAAATAATATAGAAATAACACTACTATTACTTCTACCAATAATAATAATAATAATACAATTAATAAATATGTAATATATTCTACATAATCCATCCATTAATTCATTTTCTACCGCTTGTCCTTTTTGGGGTATATTCTACCCAATATATAATAAAATAATAAATACAAAATACACTACAATAATATATATAACATCAAATAATAAATAATGATGCATTATTCTGTTTTTTGTAATTGTCATGGCCTAAAATGCCCCCCCCCCCCCCCCCCCCCATTAACATTGAGTCAAATTGTGATTTTATGAATTTGTTGTCAATGTCAAAAATCACAGGATTTCCACAACAATTGTAAAAGTATTACTGCACTGTATTGATGACGTACTCGTTTTATAGCACACAGACCTAAACGTAGATTAAAAGCTTCAAGTGCCGCTTACTGAAAAGTCAAGTATGGGGAGGGGGGCCATTTTGATATTTTGTAAAAAAAAAAGAAAGAAAAAAAATAAACAAATAAAAAAGATATATATATATATTTATCTAAAGACAACACTTTGTGTCAGCTCTGTGTTATAGTGGACTGAGCATATTATTTTTTATAAGTTACAACATTTACATTACATTCTAATTTTTTAAAAATGTTTTTCATACATATTTACTGTTGTTTTCCCCTGTAGGAATATAATAATAATAATAATAACAATATGATTGTGTAACTGCATAACCAAGTCTGTCAAAAATTCTGCCTATACAAAAATATTCATGTTCAGTTACACTTTTTTTTAAATCACTATCTAACCAACTAGACTTTGTTTTTTTTTTTAAATTATTTTGAATCACCAGGGCCACATATTGAATAGAATGTGGGAGCCATTTTGATAATTTTTTTAATTTAAAAAAAAAAGCTAAAAACAAATATATAAATTCAAAGACATAATTTTGTGTCAGCTTTGTGTTACGTCTTTACAACATTTCAGCTTTCTCTCATTACATTCTGATTTTTTAAAATCTTTTTTCCATACATTTATATTATTGCAGTTTTTTCCCCATGTAAGAATAGAATAAAATATTAATAATATGATTGTGTAAGTGCATAACCTAGTGAGCCAAAACATTCTACCTGTACAAAAATATTAATGTTCAGTTACACATTTAACAGTGTTTATTATTATTGTGGTAATGTTTCACATTAATCAATTCATAAGTTAGTTTTTGAAAATTAACTAACTAACCAACTAAACTTTGTTTTTATTTATTTCGAGAGCTTCTTATATTTAAATCATGGGAGTGTCAACTTTTACCACCAAGGCCACGTACTGAAAAGTCAAGTATTCATTACAACATTCATTGTAGAAATGTTGGTTGCTTCGAAACTCAAGACCCACTTCCGGGTCGTGAGTTTTGGCTGGTTCAGTCTTAATTTACCAGAAGTGGATCTTTTTTTTTTTTTTTTTTAATTAATCAGTCCAACAAAATACACAATTATACCATAATAATACAATTCAAATTCCAAAACCTGCCCAGCAACATTCGGTACAGCAATCAACAGAGCAATTGAGAGGACACACAAACATGACACAAAACAATCCAAAAGTAGTCAAACAAAAATGAAAAATATCAACAACAGTATCAATATCAATAAGAATTCCAACATAGCATTGATTAGAAATCCCTCATTTACATTATCATCACAGCCATGTAAATAAAATTAAACAATTAAAAAAATGAACAATAGTGTCACAGTGGCTGACACTTCCGTCACATCTCATAAGCTTGACAACACACTGTGTCCAATATGTTCCACAAAGATAAAATAAGTCATATTTTAGGTTAATTTGATAGTTAAAACAAATTTAAATAATGAATACCATATTCCAATATATGACTCATTATTATCTACACTAATTGCAGCTTTTCTACTGATATCATTTCCATAGCTTGTGTATACCAGTCAGTATGAGTTGGACTATCAACATCTATCCATATTTTTAATATTACCCTTTTTGTCATGATGCATATTGAAAGAAATGCATTTTTACTCTTTGATGACACGTTACTAAATTGATGGAAATCCCCAAGAATACAAGTTTGCAGCGTCATTGGGATGTTTATATTTAGGAATGTGATTGCTTCTTTTGTTGTTTTCAACCATAACTCTTTTACTCTCTGACATTCCCACAATAAATGAACAAGAGTTCCCTCAGCTGCCCGACACTTCATACATAACTCGCTATCCACTGCACCAATTTTAAACAGCGGAGAAGATGTACAAATACAATCTATTCAAGATCTTAAATTGACTCAGCTTATCTTTAATGCTTCAAAAGGGATTATTGGCAGTTTTTTCCAAATATCATTCCATGATAGGTCTCTTTCATCAAAATTTTGTAAGTCGATCATCCATTTCCGAACACCTTGAGTTTTGAAGCAACATTTCTACAATGAATTTTTTACACTGAATTTTTACACAATTTTTTTTAATTCACTGAATTTTTTTTACACTTAATTTTTTATACAATGATTTCAAAAAACTAATTTGACAAACTGAATTTTTAAACCCAAGAATTTTGCTCAAAATGTTTCATTCGAAGGAATTGTCAGCATAATTTGATGTCAAAATTCAGACCCAAAAATGTAGTTCCATGAATTTAGTGTGGAAAAAAAAACGCCTTTGTAATAAAAAACACACATTGACCTCCACAAGCCTGTCTGTGTTACAATAAACTTGGCATAGAATTGAGTGAGATTGATAAACGTCCAAAATGATCAGTAGGAAGGAAAAAGTGTCAATTAAATAGTAAATAAAATACAATGTTGAATATTTTACTCACCAGGTAGTTTCCTTCCCAGGCTCGCTGCAGGCCCAGGTCCACCCTCTGGCCCTTGAGGGCCTCTAGACAGGCCACCTTTGCCCTCACCTGCAGGGCCTCCTCTGCAGTCAGCCCTTTGATCAGCGTCCACGCCCACCACCTGCGGCAAGACAACGAGAAGATCAACCTTCTCCCCCGAGAGAAGCAGCGAGACCAATCCAGCAGAGGGCCAAAGTTCTCGTTGCGCTCCTCCAGAGCACAGCGCCGCCGGGATGAAAGGCGGCGGCGAGTCTTTGAGAGACCAGGGGGGGAGGAAAGAGGAAAACGAAAACGGAGGCCCAGTGTGAGCGCAGGAAAGCGACTGAAGTGGAGGAGAAGCAAGACTTGAGGCCTCCTCAGTCTCCCGTGGTTCAAGTCTGGCTTGCTGCTTTAGAAAAACAACTTTTCACTCTCACAAAGAGTCCAAGACGGCGGACCAACAACTACCGTATCTTTCGGGTTACAAATCGCAGTTTTTTTTCATAGTTTGGCCGGGGGTGCGACTTATACTCAGGAGCGACTTATGTGTGAAATTATTAACACATTACCGTAAAATATCAAATAATATTATTTATCTCATTCACGTAAGAGACTAGGCGTATATCAGCAATCGTCACACACACGCGTCAACGAAAGGGCAAAAGAGTGTCAATATCGTAACAACTGATCATGAGAAATCCCACTTCACAGTGGTGCTGGCTTGTTGTGGAAATGGATCAAAATTGCCACCAATGGTCATTTTCAAACGAAAAACCATGCCAAATATTAAATCCCTCTCAGTTGCAGTCGCCGTGAATGAGAAAGGGTGGATGGATCAAGAAATGATTAACCTATGGCTTACAAAGTGCTACATTAAGCGTCCGGATGGCCTTTTTTAGAGCATGCAAAGCGCTGCTTGTGATGGATAGCATGCAAGTGCACATCACGCCACAGTTAAAAAATAAATGAAAAGTTTTAAACTCCATACCTGCCATCATCCCCGGAGGCTTAACCAAAATACTCCAGCCACTTGACATCTCCGTGAATAGAAGCTTTAAAGGCCTACTGAAATGAATTTTTTTTATTTAAACGGGGATAGCAGATCCATTCTATGTGTCATACTTGATCATTTTGCGATATTGCCATATTTTTGCTGAAAGGATTTAGTATAGAACAACGTCGATAAAGTTCGCAACTTTTGGTCTCTGATAAAAAAAAACCTTGCCCCTACCGGAAGTAGCGTGACGTCAGTTGTTCACTCCCTCATATTTTCCTATTGTTTTCAACGGAGCTAGAGCTATTCGGACCGAGAAAGCGACGATTACCCCATTAATTTGAGCGAGGATGAAAGATTCGTGGACGAGGAACGTTAGAGTGACGGACTAGAATGCAGTGAAATACATATTTTTTTTCGCTCTGACCGTAACTTAGGTACAAGCTGGCTCATTGGATTCCACACTCTCTCCTTTTTCTATTGTGGATCACGGATTAGTATTTTAAACCACCTCGGATACTATATCCTCTTGAAAATGAGAGTCGAGAACGCGAAATGGACATTCACAGTGCCTTTTATCTCCACGACAATACATCGACGAAGCTCTTTAGCATGAGCTAACGTGATAGCATCTGTCTCAAATGCAGATAGAAACAAAATAAATAAATCCCTGACTGGAAGGATAGACAGAAGATCAACAATACTATTAAACCATGTACATGTAACTACACGGTTAATAGATCTCAGCCTGGCAAAGCTTAACAATGCTGTTGCTAACGACGCTAAGGCTGACTTATCAACTTAGCAACCGGACCTCACTGAGCTATGATAAAAACATTAGCGCTCCACCTACGCCAGCCAGCCCTCATCTGCTCTGCTCATCAACACTCGTGGTCACCTGCGTTCCAGCGATCGACGGCGCGACAAAGGACTTCACCCGATCATCCGTGCGGTGGCCGGTGGGCGGCTAGCATCGGCTAGCGTGTCTGCTATCCAAGTGAGTAGTCCTTGTTGTGTTGCTACAGCCAGCCGCCACCTACAACGTTCTTCTTTCCAGCCTCCATTGTTCATTAAACAAATTGCAAAAGATTCACCAACACAGATGTCCAGAATACTGTGGAATTATGAAATGAAAACAGAGCTTTTTTGTATTGTATTCAATGGGGAAGGCATACCTCTGTTCCCCGGGCTACGTCACGCGCATACGTCATCCTCCGAAGGCTTTTTCAACCGGAAGTGTGGCGGGAAATTTAAAATTGCACTTTATAAGTTAACCCGGTCGTATTGGCATGTGTTGCAATGTTAAGATTTCATCATTGATATATAAACTATCAGACTGCATGGTCGGTAGTAGTGGGTTTCAGTAGGCCTTTAAGGCAGTCCTGCGCAACCTGTGGGAGCAGTGGATGATGGATGGAGAGCACAGCTTCACGGCAACCGGGAGAATGCGCCATGCAACTTTTCTGGATGTCATTGGATGGATCGACAAAGCATGGGCTTCAGTGACAACCGAAACCATCCTGTCCGGATTCAGAAAGGCTGGAATAATTGGAACTGCAAATGACGATGACTCTTGACGTAAGCGACGTACCGATAGAAGAGGAAGCGGCGCATTGTCTACCATTGGAGTTGGCAGAGTTGTTTAGAAGCGACAGGAAGAAGATTTAATCGGATTTAGCGATTAGGATTGTTTGGTAAACATATAGCATGTTCTATATGTTATAGTTATTTGAATGACTCTTACCATAATATGTTACGTTAACATACCAGGCACGTTCTCAGTTGGTTATTTATGCCTCATATAACGTACACTTATTCAGCCTGTTGTTCACTATTCTTTATTTATTTTAAATTGCCTTTCAAATGTCTAATCTTGGTGTTGGGTTTTATCAAATACATTTCCCCAAAAATGCGACTTACATATGTTTTTTTCCTTCTTTATTATGCATTTTCGGCCAGTGCGATGTATACTCCGGAGCAATTTATACTCCGGAGCAATTTATAATCCGGAAAATACGGTAGAACTCTCATGGTCAACACAATAACCACTTAACGGAAATGTCCCCGTGCGACACTAATTTTTGGTCTTGGTGAGCCTCGGTCCATACGGGACGGGTCGCATTGGAAAACGCATATGGACTGGTGAGCCCAGACTAAAACCAGCTCCATCCGCTACCGCTGCGAGTCGAGTCGCCACCGGAGTAATCCCAGTCCCAAATGCCAGCCGCTTGCAGGGAGACTGAGACACATTGTGTCCATTTTGTGTGGAGCCGTCATAAAATAACAATGTTCAATAAACAAACTTTCACATAAAGCAAACTAGAGATGGACCGATACGTTTTTTTCAGGGCCGATAGCGATTATCAGTAGTCAAGGAGGCCGATGAGCCATATTTGGAGTTATTTAAAGATCAATATTATGTCAGTAAACATCTGCCAAGTTGTTTTTTTAACATTATTTTTTTTTAGAAAGGTGGGACCAGTAGTGACATAATGTTTGATGTTGTGTTTAATTGATCATCAAAAAACGTCAAACACCTTTGTTACGTGTGTCAAAGAGGAGCATCTACATTTTATTTCAAAATATGGAACATCTCCTGGGGAATTGGTCAAAATATGACATTTCTCTACATCCCAATAACTCATCTACTCCATTTAATACTATTTTATAACACTTTATGGATTTAATGCATTGTAAGGTTTCTTAAATATTGTCAACATTTAAATAAGAACAATTCTGGCCTCCTTCACGTAGATTATAGTTGAGACATTTTTCAAGATGACTGACATAATTTCTTCCTGGATGTTACTGAAAGTATGTGAATGTGTGAGCTGCTGCCTGATGTTCTTTACTTTCATAATCATCTCATATTTAAAGTTGAAGTCCCAATGATAGTCAGACACACACTAGGTGTGGTGAAATTATCCTCTGCATTTGACCCATCCCCATGTTCACCCCCCTGGGAGGTGAGGGGAGCAGTGAGCAGCAGCAGTGGCCGCGCTCGGGAATCATTTTTGGTGATTTAACCCCCAATTCCAACCCTTGATGCGGAGTGCCAGGCAGGGAGGTAATGGGTCCCATTTTTATAGTCTTTGGTATGACTCGGCCGGGGTTTGAACTCACAATCTTCCAGTCTCAGGGCGGACACTCTAAACAGAGAGAGATATCTTTTGTGTCGTCTTCAGGTCCGTCCATCTCTGTCGCATGATTTGATTGATCATGACAAGCAGTAGAAAATGGATGGATGGAAACCCGTGGCGATCCTTTAATGAGTGTTGCGGGTGGAGGCTTGTCGGGCGACTCCATCGCAGCAGTGGCCAAAACAAACAAAACGGGACCGGAAAGACGCCAGGGAAGAAGGACAAAAACTGGATTTCCCGGCAAAAATGGAAATGTTTGTACTGTAGGCGACCGGCACTGCAAAGAGGGAAAGGGGGCGTGGCCCTGTGAGTGCTGCGGAGAAGAATTGTGAGATATCAAAACCTATTTCGTATTAATTATTGCCAACGAGAGTATTTTTCATTTTAAATTAATTAAATAAATAAAAAATTGGGCTCCAGCAAAAAGAAAACTTTTCTCATGTAGGACAAAAGGGCTTGAGCAGAGTTTATTATTATCTACTTCACTAATTATTGACTTTTTAATACTAAATACTGGCATTATAAGTGTATATCATGTATCTGCTGATGTACTTCTGTTGCCAATACTGATAAAAAAAAAAGACTGATACGTCAAAATGCCAAATATCGGCGCTGAAAATCGGTTGATCTGTAAAGCAAACACAATTTCCACTCCCACGTTTGAAGTATTAAAACTCGAAAATGATCTGTCAACAGTACACTTATGAAAGGTTAAAAAAAAAGTTGAGTTAACTTGGGACAATGTTATTAATTCTGATTAAATATTTAAATCCATCGACAAAGATATTTCTGTGGATGAAAGTCGTCCCACAAAACGCTCCAGCATGTGAATTCCGTTCAAGTCCACATGATGTCCACGGGCGTACGTCATGGTGGTCTACAGCAGGCTTGTGCAAAAAAACGTAATTAATATGAGGAATTTGATTTACGTCACCTCCACCTCGCAGGATGTTGAATTACAGGAAGTGAAAGTCAATGAAACTCTATCGCAAAGTAAGAGCAAGAATTAGTTTTTGGCTGAAATACTACAAATACTTAAATACTAAAATCATAAAAACAAACATTTTGGAATAACTAAAGCATTCCTATTTTTCCACGATTTCAAAGTCATAATACTTAAAGTACCACTGATAGTCACACACACATTAGGTGTGGTGAAATTATCCTCTGCATTTGACCCATCCCCTTGTTCCACCCCCTGGGAGGTGAGGGGAGTAGTGAGCAGCAGCGGTGGCCACGCTCGGGAATCATTTTGATGATTCAACCCCGAATTCCAACCCTTGATGCTGAGTGCCAAGCAGGGAGGTAATGGGTCCCATTTTTATAGTCTTTGGTATGACTCGGCCGGGGTTTGAACTCACGACCTACCGATCTCAGGGCGGACACTCTAACCACAAGGCCACAGAGCAGGTTATGTATATAATATCATTATTTTTATAATGATATTAGATGACAAAAACATGAAATATAATCTGTACATGAGGTAATATTTCTATCAAACATGTAAATGTGACGTTCATGGAATTGAACTGGAGTGTGCGAGACATTTCAAGAAAACGTGCGCACCTGTTGTAGATGCTCCTGAGCGCCTCCTCGAACCTGCGCAGGACCTTGGGGGGCGTGGGCCACTTGACGCGCTTGCCGTGGTCCTTCATGGAGCGCACGTTCCGGAAGCGGCGGTTGACCTCGCGGATGTACGACTTGACCTTGTAGTGCCGGTAGGCCCGCAGGATGACCAGGGCCGCCCGCATGCGCCGGTACCGGATCCTGGCGATGGTGCCCCTCCACACCTGGGCACCGGCAAAAAACACCAGATCTCAAACTTCACACTTCACACACACACGGTAACTTATAATAACCCCCCCAATTTATCTTTTTCCTCTCTTGGCAAAGGCGGTCGCACTCCCTCCCCTTTTTGTGTCTGCCCTGCCTGCCTCTGCCTTGTTTAACTTTCTTGTAGCCTCTTTTTTGCATTGCTCTCCAAAATGTAAACAATTAAATTGATCAACTGGCCTCTCAACAAAACTGACAACATCTCGGCTTCAGGGGAACCTGTCTGTCCTGTCGGAACAGTTGTTGCTGGACACACGACAGACTCTTGGGAGAAGAGGAGTGCCACGTGCCTGCCGACCCTTTTAGTCTACTACAGGGGTGTCCAAACTTTTTCCAATGAGGGCCAAACACGGAAATATTAAAGCATGCGGGGGCCATTTTGATATTTTTCATTTTCAAACCATAACAAAATATATGGATTTTTTTTTTTTTTTTTACCTTTAGGGCTCCCGGGGACCATAAAGGGTCTAAGTCATTAAAATGTTAAAAACAAGTCAAGTTATTATTTTTTTTAATTTATTTAACGCTTACAGTAAATCTCTACAGTATATCAACTTCAGGTTGGTATAAAGTTAAAAAAAAAAAAAAAAAAGGTTTAATGCCTTTTCTGTCAAAGACAACTTTGTTTTTTTTATAATAAAACTGAAATATGCAGTATTTCCCCCACTGCCCAAAACATTCAGAAAGCAATGTTTGATGTGAAGTACTTAGAGCCTTAAAAGATCAATAATGCAGGACACCATTGATTTTAATTCATTATTATTTTTGAGTAATCACAGTGAAAAGATAAATAAAATCCCATTAAATATAGTTGGGATCCAAAAGGTGCCCCACTCATAAAGCGATACATTTTTATGTTATTTTTTTTACTTTCAACACTTAATTTACGAGATCAACTTCAGATATATCTGTCGATTTTACGTTTGAACTATTATTTTGTTTGTTTTATGCTCTTTTGTCAAAGAAAATGTTGATGTTTTTGTATGTCAACCACACAATATATGCAATATTTTCCACGTAAAACATTTTAAAGTGAAATATTTGAAATATTTGGAGCCTTGAATAGGTCAATAATTTATTATAACATTATTTAATTTTTTTTTGAGCAATGGCAAAAAAAGAAAAATAAAGATAGACAAAAGAAAAAAAAACAGCCTTCATGGCAGCTTTGTGTCAACATTGCAACTTTTTCTAGTTAGATTTCACCTCATTCCACTTTTTTTAATGTTTTTTTTATTTTTGCAATAGCATTTCCAGAATGTGTGGCGGGCCGGTAAACAATTAGCTGCGGGCCGCCAATGGCCCCCGGGCCGCACTTTGGACACCCCTGGTCTACTACTATTCGGAATCATGACAACAGGAGTAAGCATTGCTCTGATGTATCGACAAATTGGAAGATGCTGGCAGCCGTTCAAGGTACCCCGAAGCTGACACTGATGATCGGAGGATGCGGGCAGAACTCTGGAGACTCAGACTTTTGTGATTTTGGAAAACATCGGACCAATACGAAGTTTAAACACAACTACTCTAAAACTTGATTGTTTCCCCTGGCTGCGACGTGGCACGGGTGTTACTTCGAGACTCCCCTCGAGGACAGTGCAGCGAAGACGAAAACAAAATCCTTCCCCGTCAACGACACCTGGAAAGATAAACTCTGTTCCTTTGCCACCGCCTGCAGAGCGACGCCAGGCCTACAGACTTAACACCCACACCATGGACCATGGCTACTAGAGGTAATCTAGTAGCCATGGTAGTCTAGTAGGAAATAATACATTTTTAGATGCATCGCAATTTGGACATGGATGATTATAGAACCGATTAGTAAACATCAATAATCGATCATTTATTTATTTATTGTAAATACAGTAATGCAGACAGTTCTAAAGTGTGGCTGACCCCACCCAGAGATCCGACCAGCTCCTTTATTTTAGGGCACTTATGGGCCAGTTTTGCACACATGTTCGTTAATTTACTAAATGTGGCAATTAATTTGATTGTTTCTTAATACAAATTGTTGTTTTTTTACAGTTGCAAGTGATAAACACTTGTTTAGTGAAGCAAAAAGAAATGTAAAACTGCATCAATATACATAAATTAAAGATGCATTAATAATGAATAATCGGAGCTCCTGAGTTGAAATTGAATCGTGAGGTGCCCAAAGATTACCACCTGTGCTGCCTACATATGCACACATAACAAAATGCCTTTGCCGCCGATTCACCCCACGTGGTATGACGGAAATAAAGAGCAGCGCCCCCTAGTGGCTGGCAGCCTCAGGCCGGATGGCTGCCCCCTCCCCTCCTGTTGCAAGTCTTGTGGTTTCTGTGTCAACATTCGTATATATGTGTGTGGGAGAGGGTTGTGATCAGCGCACTGTTGGAGTAAAGGTCAGCGCCCCTGTCCATCAGACAGGGGCGTGGCATGGGCTGACTGAGAGACACGGCTGGCAGATGATTAGTTTACGCAGGTGGTACGTGTTAGACTGATCATCTGTTGTCTTTAACAGTGAGCGGCCGGGTGCAGGAGAGGAGGAAGGAGCGAAGGGACTGAAAAGTCAATTCTGTATATATATTGAAAACCAAAAAAAGAGAACATTATTAAACCCTGTCAACTCTGCGCAATTGTTTCCAGCGTGATTCTGTGGGACTGTGAGTATAAAAGCTTACAATGTGCTTATCAAGTTTTTCCCCTCAACCCAAGTCTGTGCCCCCTTCGCCCAAAAGGAGCCCAGTCTGAGGTCGACTTTTTTTTTCGACTTTTTTTTTCTTTTTTTAAAAAATCATCCTTTCCCAGCGTCTACCTTTCCCCCCAACTTTTATGGGGCGCCATACGTGGCGACCCATCACCGTTCCTGTTCTGTTGGCCTGTACAATGTTTGTCTAATCTAACGGGTTAGTGCTGAAAATATCATTTCACTCTGCTTGTGCAATGACAATAAAGAACATACCATACCAGGATATTTTCATAAATTAAAAAAAGAAAGAAAATACGACATGTCCTGGGAAAACTGGACGTTTGGTCACAAAAATGCCAGTGCGTCACGTAGGCAAAATCAATTCTAAAAGTTTAATTTCGCCATTAAATATCATTTTAGGGCCTTTTGACAATTATACTGTTTTAATAGAGTGTCTAATAATACAATACAACTGCTCTTACTATATCTCTTCAATTAAGTCATAGAAAACATACTACAGACATTGGAAATATATATATATACACACACATATGTATATTTTTATACACACACACACAATATATATATATATATACACACACACATATATATACACATACATATGTATATATACATGTACATATATTCACACACACACACACACACACACACACACACACACACACACACACACACACACACACACACACACACACACACACACACACACACACACACACACACAACCGTTCAAAAGTTTGAAGGAAAAGCACTGTACTTCTCAATGAAGATAACTTTAAACTAGTCTTAACTTTAAAGAAATACACTCTATACATTGCTAATGTGGTAAATGACTATTCTAGCTGCAAATGTCTGGTTTTTGGTGCAATATCTACATAGTGAAGTGAATTAGTGAAGTGAATTATATTTATATAGCGCTTTTCTCTAGTGACTCAAAGCGCTTTACATAGTGAAACCCAATATCTAAGTTACATTTCTACCAGTGTGGGTGGCACTGGGAGCAGGTGGGTAAAGTGTCTTGCCCAAGGACACAACGGCAGTGACTAGGATGGCGGAAGCGGGAATCGAACCTGGAACCCTCAAGTTGCTGGCACGGCCACTCTACCAACCGAGCTATGCCGCCCCATATATACATAGGTGTATAGAGGCCCATTTCCAGCGTTCTAATGGTACAATGTGTTTGCTCATTGGCTCAGAAGGCTAATTGATGATTAGAAAACCCTTGTGCAATCATGTTCACACATCTGAAAACAGTTTAGCTCGTTACAGAAGCTACAAAACTGACCTTCCTTTGAGCAGATTGAGTTTCTGGAGCATCACATTTGTGGGGTCAATTAAACGCTCTAAATGGCCAGAAAAAGAGAACTTTCATCTGAAACTCGACAGTCTATTCTTGTTCTTAGAAATGAAGGCTATTCCATGCGAGAAATTGCGTGACCCCAAACTTTTGAACGGTAGTATATATATACATATACATATACACATACATACATACATACATATATATATATATATATATATATATATATATATATATATATATATATATATATATATTAAAAAAAAACACATCAATCAGTAGTATTTGAATGTAGTCCACTTGCTGTGTGGTTGTTTTGTGTTCAGTGTAAAATAAGAAGTATGACATCACCACATGATCATGACTAGTGTTGTTGTTGTGTGTGCCAATAAACAATTCCGTCCATCACACTTCATGCTGCGGGGTGTCACATCATGAATATTTCATGTGTTCATGCTCGGGTGGGGGTGAGGAAGCGCATGAATAATAAAAGTGTGGAGGAGGCGGCCTTCACCTGATGAGCTCGCTGTCATAATTGGCAAGAAGGAAGATCAGTCACGCTGCTGATGTCAGGATAAAAACAAATGTTTTTTTCTTACCAAAAAACCCCAAATTCAACAAAGGTTTGCTCCTTCCAAAGTCAGGATGACAAACCCCTGGCTCTCCTCGTGTGACACTTTCATTTTTCACCTTCTTGATCATTTACTACGTTCAACTTGATGTATTTGATTCCAAACCAGCACATATGAGGAGTGAAAGTCCACTTTGATACATTTTGTAATGTCGGTAAAAACATGCTAAGCTAACAAAACATCTTAGCTTTGTGTTTTAGCCGACGGACTTCGGCCCCTGGCAATCACTCCAGCAACTACCTCTAGGTAATGATGCAATTTTTAATCCAACAAAGAAATTGACTCAAAAAACACTCAGTCAAATAATGTGCTAGCTTGGCGATTACACACACACGCACGCACACACGCACGCACACACACCAAAAGTTTGAACACACCTTCTCATTCACAACACAACTGATGGTCCCAACCCCATTGATAAAGCAAGAAATTCCACTAATCAACACCTGTGAAGTGAAAACCATTTCAGGTGACTACCTCTTTTAGCTCATCAAGAGAATGCCAAGAGTGTGCAAAGACGTAATCAGAGCAAAAAGCGGCTATTTTGACAAAACTAGAATACAAAACTTGTTTTCAGTTATTTCACCTTTTTTTGTTAAGTACATAACTCCACATGGGTTCATTCTTAGTTTTGATGCCTTTAGTGACAATCTACAATGTAAATAAACATGAAAATAAAGAAAACGTATTGAATGAGGTGTGTCCAAAATTTTGGCCTGTACTGTACACACACACACACACACAGTACATATATACATACATATACACATACATACATATATTTATATATATATACTAGGGCTGCAACTAACGATTAATTTGATAATCGATTAATAATCGGATAAAAGAGACAAACTACATTTCTATCCTTTCCAGTATTTTATTGAAAAAAAAACAGCATACTGGCACCATGTTGTGGACATTGGGGGTGCAGCATACACCAATAATAATACAGAAATGTAACTCATCAGAACTGAATCAGATATTGTACACGTTTCTGTTGTGAATAATAAAGGATTCATTTTAGGCTGCCTCTGAATAATAGCATGAAATATTCCAGCACCTTCATAACGTTTAGTTATACTAAAGCGTCACTCAAATCTAAATATATTTATATAGCTTTATCGGCCCGGCTATATTGATCCATTATGAAACCAACCTGAGATATTTCTGTCCGTTACGTTTATTTCCAAATTGGTAACCGTGCGTTTTCTCTCTCAAAACGGAGTCAAATGTGCCGGAGACACATTATCAGCCCCGCGTTGCAACAAAGGCATAACGTTAAAGTTACTTACAAAAAAGCTGAACTCATGAATGCTTGTTGCCACTATGGACTTAAAAAGTTACGTACTGTGAGTTCCTCCCTTCATCCATGGCTACAACATGTTTCTTCTTCAGGTGCTCCTGAAGCAATGTTGTACTTCCGTGCCATTTTGCAGGAAACGGTCTTCTTTGAAGTCTTTAAAGTCTTTAAAGTAAAGTGTTCCCACACTTTTGACAACTTAGGTTGTACACTTTTCTCCATTGAAGCAATAACCTCAAGATGTTTCTCCGCTAAACTATCGGTAGTGTTTTCCTGCGCCATTTTTCGAATGTTTCCAGACGACGTGGTCACGTGAGCTGCACATGACACATCATTGGCTAGCTTACCTCCACCTCATGAGACGTAGCCTCAGCGCCGTCCTGGCGCTGTTTTTGTACTTATTTTGATTATTGTTTCTCAGCTGTTTGTAAATGTTGCAGTTTATAAATAAAGGTTT
The DNA here is from genome assembly GCF_033978785.1 of Entelurus aequoreus. Classification (NCBI taxonomy): domain Eukaryota; kingdom Metazoa; phylum Chordata; class Actinopteri; order Syngnathiformes; family Syngnathidae; genus Entelurus; species Entelurus aequoreus. The sequence goes on along the minus strand of NC_084738.1, from coordinate 57,881,400 downwards.
ATAAAAAAAAAAAAAAATTTTTATTTATTTTTTAAATAAAATTTTAAAAAGCCTCCGCGCATGCGCATAGCATAGTTCCAACAAATCGATGACTAAATTAATCGCCAACTATTTTTATAATCGATTTTAATCGATTTAATCGATTAGTTGTTGCAGCCCTAATATATACACATAAATACACATATATGTACATATATACATATAAATATTGTATACTACATATGTTTCCCGAATAAACTGTCAATAAAATTAAAGGCCTACTGAAACCCACTACTACCGACCACGCAGTCTGATAGTTTATATATCAATGATGAAATCTTAACATTGCAACATATGCCAATACGGCCGGGTTAGATTAGTAAAGTGCAATTTTAAATTTTCCCGCGAAATATTCTGCTGAAAACGTCTCGGTATGATGACGTTTGCGCGTCACATCTCGGATTGTGCGGACATATTGGGACACCATTGTGGCCAGCTATTAAGTCGTCTGTTTTCATCGCAAAATTCCACGGTATTCTGGACATCTGTGTTGGTGAATCTTTTGCAATTTGTTTAATGAACAATAAAGACAGCAAAGAAGAAAGCTGTAGGTGGGATCGGTGTATTAGCGGCTGGCTGCAGCAACACAACCAGGAGGACTTTGAGTTGGATAGCAGACGCGCTACCGTGAGTACAGCTTTGGCTTCCAAACATTTGATCGCTTGCCCGTACGTGCGTGCCGCTATGTGCATGTCACGTACGTAACTTTGGAGAAATGTATGTGCTGTATGAACTTTACGGAGGTGAACGGTACTTTGGGCTGTGGGATTGAGTGTGTTGTGCAGGTGTTTCATTTGTATTGGTGGGTTATATGGACGGGAGGAGGGAGGTGTTTGTTATGCAGATTAATTTGTGGCATATTAAATATAAGCCTGGTTGTGTTGTGGCTAATAGAGTATATATATGTCTTGTGTTTATTTACTGTTTTAGTCATTCCCAGCTGAATATCAGGTCTCACCCGCCTCTCACAGCATCTTCCCTATCTGAATCGCTTCCACTGCCCTCTAATCCTTCACTCTCACTTTCCTCATTCACAAATCTTTCATCCTCGCTCAAATTAATGGGGAAATCGTCGCTTTCTCGGTCCGAATCGCTCTCGCCGCTTGTGGCCATGATTGTAAACAATGTGCAGATGTGAGGCGCTCCACAACCTGTGACGTCACGCTACTTCCGGTACAGGCAAGGCTTTTTTATCAGCGACCAAAAGTTGCGAACTTTATCGTCGATGTTCTCTACTAAATCCTTTCAGCAAAAATATGGCAATATTGCGAAATGATCAAGTATGACACATCGAATGGATCTGCTATCCCTGTTTAAATAAGAAAATCTCATTTCAGTAGGCCTTTAAATCTTCACTGTTACGGACTAAAAAATCTATGTTAATAAAGTTATTCTTTGTTGTAAGTACTATATTTTGTTGTTGTTTTCTTTAATGTTAATAAGGATACAATGTTATGCAGAGGTGTACTTACAACAATTTTATAGACCAATTATACTATTTATAGTTGCGACACGAGTAGTAGGGTATGAAAAACGCCTGCTGGCTGCCATCCACAAAGTGCACGTCAAATGTTTACCCAAGCAAACCGCTAATTAACGCACCGGGGGAGGGAGGGGGGGGGGGGGGGGGTGCAGAGGTCAATTGGAGAGGAGGAATAAAAAGGTCGTCAAGTGAAATAAATCTCATCACTGGGGACAACAAAGCTCTCATTACTGACAAAAAGGAGCCTGAGGGGATTGACGGGGAACAATGGAACGCTCCTACGTGACCACGTGATCATCCTTTCACAGGAGGACTAGAAGCGTGACCGGGAGGCCGCCCGCGGCGCGGTGTGCGACACAATTTAGCCCGGCGCGTTAGCATAAATCAATCGTGAAGCGTTATTCAACAGCCATGGTGGACCAAGGACTTCCTCTGAAGTCAGGTCATGCGTCAATTAGGCGCCATGACAGTATTGATTAGTATTGATTGGCAGGGTGCACCTCAAGGATGTACAATTACTTTGACATAACAACTTCATAACAACTTGTGTTAGGAATATGGCGTCAAATCATCACCATTTACAACCATATTGCATTTTTGATGTAAACAATAACAGACTTCCATAAACCAGGTTACAAAGGCTCCTATTTGACATGTGCAGTTACACATTACATCATTTCCTGTTGTTATTTTCTGGAACCTATTATTAATCTACTTGTTCATGTACTGTTAGTATCTGATTACTTTATGTTGTTTATAGCAGTGGTCCCCAACCTTTTTTGCACCACGGACCGGTTCAATGTAGACATTATTTTCAGGGACCGGCTTTCCACTTGTGCCCGATAAATACAGCAAAAATAAGTGCATGAAAAATACAACTCACTATAACGCTGAATTAGTGGGAGCCCTGGACTTGTTTCTTTGGGATGAGATGCAAATGGAAATCAGCCTTTGGCTACAATCTGTCACATATATATTTTATATGTTCATTAATGTGCATTGTATCATGTCACTAAGTGGAAAAAATATAACAAATGGAAAATTCCAATGAGTAGTTTTATTGTACATCTATAAACAAGCTTATTGGTGTGTCTCAAAGTTGGAGAAAATGTGGTCATTTATAAATTATTTAATGTTTGTCTGCGGCCCGGTAGCAAATGTGTCACGAACCGGTACCGGTCCCCGGACCGGCGGTTGGGAACCACTGGTTTATAGCTACACTTCTGTTAAAAATAATAAACACTTATTCTTCTTTCAATATTTGACATTAGTTTTGGGCGATACTACAAATTTCAATCAATCAATCAATCAATCAATCAATCAATCAATCAATCAATCAATGTTTATTTATATAGCCCTAAATCACAAGTGTCTCAAAGGGCTGCACAAGCCACAACGACATCTTCGGTTCAGATCCCACATAAGGGTAAGGAAAAACTCACAACCCAGTGGGATGTCAATATGAATGACTATGAGAAACCTTGGAGAGGACCGCAGATGTGGGTGACCCCCCCCCCAGTCCATAGTGGATCCAACATAATAGGGGAGACCGGATGCAATGGACTTCGAGTGGGTCAAGCATAATATTGTGAAAGTCCAGTCCATAGTGGATCTAACATAATAGTGAAAGTCCAGTCCATAGTGGATCTAACATAATAGTGAAAGTCCAGTCCATAGTGGATCTAACATAATTGTGAGAGTCCAGTCCATAGTGGATCTAACATAATAGTGAGAGTCCAGTCCATAGTGGGGCCAGCTGGAGACCATCCCAAGCGGGATTTGGGTATGGATCCGATACAAAGTAGTTACACGGGCAGTATCGGACATGCTAATACCATTGAATGATTTCAATTTTTAATCACAATTATAATCCAACAAAAACACAGGATGGCCATGTAACAAAATTAATTAAATGTTGAAATTATTTGCTACAAAATAATTGTTTAGCAAAATAAAGTAAATAGTGCAAAATAAGTAAACATGAGCAAAAACTACAATTACTACTAAGAACTTATTTCCTGATTTTGTGACAATAAAAAATATCGACCATTTACTGATACTAGAGATGTCCGATATTATCGGCCAATAAATGCTTTAAAATGTAATATCGAAAATTATCTGTATCGGTTTGAAAAACTAAAATGTATGACTTTTTCAAACGCCGCTGTGTACACGGACGTAGGGAGAAGTACAGAGCGCCAACAAACCTTAAAGGCACTGCCTTTGCGTGCCGGCCCAATCACACAATATCTACGGCTTTTCACACACACAGGTGAATGCATGCATACTTGATCAACAGCCATACAGGTCACACTGAGGGTGACCGTATAAACAACTTTAACACTGTTACAAATATGCGCCACACTGTGAACCCACACCAAACAAGAATGACAAACACATTTTAGGAGAACATCCGCACCGTAACACAACATAAACACAACAGAACAAATACCCAGAACCCCTTGCAGCACTAACTCTTCTGGGACGCTACAATATACACCCCCCCAACCCCCACCCCAACACCGCCCACCTCAACCTCCTCATGCTCTCTCAGGGAGAGCATGTCCCAAATTCCAAGCTGCTGTTTTGAGGCATGTTAAAAAAAATAATGCACTTTGTGACTTCAATAATAAATATGGCAGTGCCATGTTGGCATTTTTTTCCATAACTTGAGTTGATTTATTTTGGAAAACCTTGTTACATTGTTTAATGCATCCAGCGGGGCATCACAACAAAATTAGTCATAATAATGTGTTAATTCCATGACTGTATATATCGGTATCGGTTGATATCGGAATCGGTAATTAAGAGTTGGACAATATCGGAATATCGGATATCGGCAAAAAAGCCATTATCGGACATCTCTAACTGATACCATACTTGTTATCGTTACTGTGGGTATTTGTATCACTCCGCCCACCCTTGTTTACATTCAAGCTCTGTAGCTTAGCAGTTAGCATGGCTTCTTGAATCCCCCCTACGGTGTGTAGTGCAGCGTGTTTAGCTATTCCTCATCCTCCGGACTGTGGAGGGATGTTAGCCGTTAGCACGCTAGCAAGGACGCCATGCTGTGTTGAGGACACGTTAGTTCGCTTATCACAATAAGAAAATAGTATCAAAAGCTATCAAATTGATATCATTCATATCGTCTATATTGCGCGGGCCTAGCTTGTGTTACATCGCTCGTCATAGTCAAAGGCCGGACTGTGTTTGTTTGTATCAGGGGTGTCCAAACTTTTTCCAGCGAGGGCCGCATAAATAAAAATTGAAGAATGCAGGGTTCACTTTGATGCATTTGTACATTCAATATAAGCTAAAGGAACTGAAATGATCTATACTACAGTAGTATTGGCCACTACTACTACGCAGGCAAGCAAAATGACACTGAGGCCATTGGAAACTTTGCACAAACAATCGCTCAAAATCCTTGACTGAAAACCACAACACCACCATCACTGTTTAGTTCTCCAAAAATATAGATTGTTAAATTTAGCTAACATTCAAAGATTAGCATCAATACGAATGGCCCATCGAATCTTAAATAACACTGCACCAACGCCACTTAAGCACTTTGTCCAGTTTACATCTGCTGTGACAATTAGAAACACACGAGCCTCCACCAGGGGGCAGTGTAGCGTACCCAGATGTAAAACATCTTTTGCACAATCAGCCTTTTCAAAAAAGCCATTAAGGAATGGAATGACCTCACAACAAACTTGAAAAGTCTAACAGATTACTCTTCATTCACAATTGAAGTTTAAAAAGTGGCTTTGGAGCAATCAAAGCTGCTCACACGGTCACTAAGGTGGGCACTATGTTTGACACATCAACTTAATGTGTATTATATTTATCCATGAGAGAATTTTTGCTGTAAATTGTGAGGTGTGTCTGTTAAAATCATGGTTGTTTTTACAAATGATGACAGATGTGAACAAGAGCATGTATTGTCTTTGTGTGATGATGTAAATAAGGTGTGGTTGTGTTGAATATTAAGTATGTGTCCATGAAAGGGCATTTTATGACATTTCTTAATTTGATTACAGGCTATAGTATGGTTTTATTGTCATAATTTTATTGCATGATTTTTGTATACTTTTAATTTAGGTAGCCAGGGACTGCAGATGGAAATTAGCTATCTAGCTATAATCTGGTACAGAACATATCTGTCTTTGATCTTAATGTTTCCGTGCATTGTCCCTTCAAATAAAGACTAAACTAAACTACATGTGGGTTACACATCAGAAGACGTCATTGTGGTCTGTGCAGCCATTTTAGGCACCTGTGATTAAGGGCTATATAAATACAGTTTAATGATTGATTGATTGATAGGCGAGACCACTGATTCCCTCAGTAATATGGCTTAGTACTTGATACATGCTAACTGTTAGAATGTTAACTTTTTTAGTCACTTTTGCAGCCTAACTTAGTACTTGACACATGCTGTTAGCATATTAACGTTAGAATGATAACTTTTTCGGCTAATTTTGCAGCCTAACTTAGCACTTGACACATGCTAACTGTTAACATGTCAGCATTAGCAAGCACTTTTTGTTTTAAACAATTTTGTGGCCAAATGTCACAGAGTAATATAACTTGGTACTTGACACATGTTAACTGTTAAGATGTTAGCATGCTAACTTTTTTAAGCTAATGTATGGCCAAACGCCGTAGAGAGATACAACTTGGTACTTGACACATGCCAACTGGTAACATATTCTAGTTAGCATGCTAACTTGTTTAAGCCAATTTACGGCCAAATGCCACAGAGAGATATACTGTAACTTGGTACTTCACACTTGCTAACTGTTAACACTAGCATGCTAACTTTTTAAAGTCAATTTGCGGCTAAATTCCACAGAGTAGTAAAACTCGGTACTTGACACATGCTAACTGTTAACATGTTAAGGCTAGCATGCTAACTTTTTTAGACAATTTGCAGCCAAAGGCCGCAGAGTATTATAGCTTGGTACTTGGCGCATGCTAACTCTTAGCATGCACATTTTTAAAGCTAATTTTTCAGCCAAACCCAAAAGTAATGTGACGTGGTACTTGACACATAGTGTTAGCATGCTGAAGTTATTAGCTCATTTTGCAGCCGAACGCTTCCGAGTCATATATGGTAACTTAGTACTTGACACATGCTATGTGTTAGCAAGTCAACGTTAGCATGCTAACTTTTTTAAGCTAATGTATGGCCAAACGCCGTAGAGAGATATAACTTGGTACTTGACACATGCTAACTGGTAACATGTTCTAGTTAGCATGCTAACTTGTTTAAGCCAATTTTACGTCCAAACGCTGCAGAGTAACATAACTTGGTATTTGACACATGCTAACTGTTAGCATGTTAACGTTAGCATGCTAAGTTTTTCAGGCAATTTTACAGCCAAACACCTCAGAATCATATAACATGGTAATTGACACATGCAAACTGTTAGCATGTCAATGTTAGCATGCTACCATGCTATGCTTTCTATCCAATTTGCAGCTGAAAGCTTCAGAGTCATATACCGTAACTTAGTACTTGGCACACGCTAAATGTTAGCATGTTAACATCAGCATGCTAACATTCTTAGCCAATTTCACAGCCAAACGCCGCAGAGTACTTAGCAAATTCAAACTGTTAGAATGCTAGCATGTTCACATTACTATGCTAACCTTTTTAAGCCAATTTTACAGCTGAACACCTCAGACTCATCTAACTTGGTACAGGACACATGCTAACTGTTAGCATGCTAACTTTTTAAGCTAATTTCGCATGCGTATGCCTCAGTCATTTAACTTGTTACTTTTCACGTTCTAACTGTTGGGAAGCTAACGTTAGCATTCACATGCATTTTCTCCACATTCTATTTTTTTTTGGTGTAGGGTTCTAATCCGGAATGTGTTTATTTTGTCTTTAGAATGTGTCATGGGTCAATAAAAAACAAGCTGCGGGCCACAAATGGCCCCCAGGACACCACTGGTTGGCTATAATATATTGTCCAGCAGGGGGCAGTGTTCTAACCTAACAACTTTACACACAGCTGGGGGGGGATAAATAACCAGAAATGAAGAAGAAAGACTGACAGCTGATTCGCAGAGACCGCTTTGGAAAGCAATTAAGATGGCGGCTGAGAATTCCTTTAGGGATTTCTCACACTGACTGGAACTGATTAAATATTCATTTCATTATGGGCGGGGGCGGGGGCGCTCCCTGGACTCCAGCCTGTGTTGATTCCATGCCGTCTTTTTGACAGGAAGTACAATTACTGAGGGGCCTCTGGTGTAAACAGCGATTCTAAATTCATTTATTTACATGTGGCGGCCAGCCACAAGTACATTTAAGGCCCTACACTTACACTTGCGGTTTGAGCAACAGGCTAAATAATCCACATGAATCCACTCAAAAAAGTGAAAATTGAGGTAATAAAATAATCCATAAAGACGCGAGATAGCATCTGCTGACAGGTCTCTATTCGCCAAAATCAGCTCAAAAGGTTAGTATGCTCACATGCTGATGTTAGCATGCTAACAGGTACCATGCTATTATTAGTAATTTAGTAACATTACTAATATATGTAATATAATAGTATATGACTCTGAGGGGTATACATACAAAATCAGCTCAAAAGGTTAGTATGCGCACATGGAAACAGGTACCATGCTAATATTAGCAATTTAGTAACATTAACAATATGTAATATGATGGTGTATAACTCTTAGGTGTGTACCTACAAAATCAGCTCAAAAGGTTAGTATGCTCACATGCTGATGTTAGCATGCTAACAGGTAGCATGCTAACATTAGCAAATTAGTAACATTACCAATATATGTAATATAATAGTATATGACCGAGGAGTGTACCTACAAAATCAGCTCAAAAGGTTAGTATGCTCACATGCTGATGTTAGCATGCTAACAGGTAGCATGCTAACATTAGCAAATTAGTAACATTACCAATATATGTAATATAATAGTATATGACCGAGGAGTGTACCTACAAAATCAGCTCAAAAGGTTAGTATGCTCACATGCTGATGTTAGCATGCTAACAGGTAGCATACTAACATTAGCAAATTAGTAACATTACCAATATATGTAATATAATAGTATATGACCGAGGTGTGTACCTACAAGATCAGCTCAAAAGGTTAGTATGCTCACATGCTGATGTTAGCATGCTAACAGGTACCATGCTAATATTCACAATTTAGTAACATTAACAATACATGTACCGTATTTTTCGGACTGGAAGTCGCAGTTTTTTTCATAGTTTGGCCGGGGGTGCGACTTATACTCAGGAGCGACTTATGTGTGAAATTATTAACACATTACCGTAAAACATCAAATAATATTATTTAGTTCATTCACGTAAGAGACTAGACGTATAAAATTTCATCGGATTTAGCGATAAGGAGTGACAGATTGTTTGGTAAACGTATAGCATGTTCTATATGTTATAGTTATTTGAATGACTCTTACCATAATATGTTACTTTAACCTACCAGGCACGTTCTCAATTGGTTATTTATGCCTCATATAACGTACACTTATTCAGCCTGTTGTTCACTATTCTTTATTTATTTTGAATTGCCTTTCAAATGTCTATTCTTGGTGTTGGGTTTTATCAAATACATTTCCCCAAAAAATGCGACTTATACTCCAGTGCGACTTATATGTTTTTTTCCTTCTTTATTATGCATTTTCGGCCGGTGCGATTTATACTCCGAAAAATACGGTATTTGACTGAGGTGTGTACCTACAAAATCAGCTAAAAGGTTAGTATATTCACATGCTGTTAGCATGATAACAGGTAGCATGTTCATTTTAGAAATTGAGTAACATTAGCAAGAAGAGTCTCACCTTCTGGAGAAAGAGGACGATTCTTCGAAGCATTTCGGTGCGCTGCTCCTCAAGGCTGAAGAGCGTGCGCGGCGTGCGGACAAAGACTTTGGTATTGCCGTAGGCCACGTCGTGGTCGAAGCCGCAACCTTGCAGGAGCTTCTTGACGGCGTCCTTGTCTGAGGGCAGGTCGTGGTTTGGCCAGGTGAACTCGGAAATCATCTTGTACCTGTGGAAGAAAAAATGTCACACACTTTTATTTTTTTTAATTAAAAAAACTGTACCAGGAATTGTGACTAATATATAAAAAAATGTCTCCATACACAACAGTTGTGTTTTTATTGGGACTATCAGTTAACGCATTACAATTATTCTTAAAAAATGATCGCATTATTATGCACAAATGTAAAATATTTGCAGTTTAATTTAAAATCTTTGTAAAATTCTAACAAACTGTCAAAATATTGGAGTCTTATACCTAAATTATGCAATAATTAAGTGTTATTAATTTGATTTTAGAAACTAATTGTTTGACAGCACCAGTTTTTATAAATCAAACTAAATCAAACATTATTAAAATGACATTAATAATCAATTAGATATATTCTTAGCTATTACACTAATTTGCTTTGTCAGAGCTAAGATAATTATGTTTTGTTCAGCTAGCTTAGCATATTTTAAGCTACTTTAGATTGCTTTTAGCATATTTAATTTACAAAATGTATAATTTTTTAAGTTATGTTTTCGCCGGGGTTTGTTTGTCATTCAGTTAGCTTTGTAATAGCTAAGATATTTAGGTTCTGTTGAGCTAGCTTAGCATATTTTAAGCTATTGCTTTTAGTATCTTTAATGTACAAAATGTATCAAATTGGGCCCGCATCCTTCAATTTTTAGGTTACGTTTTTGCCAGGGTTTGTTTGTCTACTAGTTAAATAGTCAGTAAGTTAGCTATTTAGTTAGTTAGTTAGCAACAAAACTCAAAATGTTATGGGCAGATTTTAATGAAATGTTGCAAAAATGTCAAAACTTGAATAAGAGACAAGTGCAAACTTTGCGTGGAAAAGAGCACACAAAACGTTTTGGCTCTTGTTTTGTGCCTATGAACGTTTTATAGATGAAAAACTCAGTCATTGACATTTAATGCAGTTATTTAACTGGTCCTCGGCATATGAAATCAATAATCAATGAGATATATTCTTACATATTTCACTAATTTGCTTTGTCAAAGCTAAGACATATATGTTTTGTTTAGCTAGCTCAGCATATTTTAAGATACATTGGATCGCTTTTAGCGTCTTTAATGTACAAAATATATCAAAGTGGGCCAGCACCCTTCAATTTTTAGGTCATGTTTTCACCGGGGTTTGTTTGTCTGCTAGTTAGTTAAGTTAGCAAACTCTTCAATTTTTAGGTTATGTTTTCGCCGGGATTCGTTTGTCTGCTAGTTAGTTAGTTAATGAGTTAAATAGCAAGTTAGTTAGCTAATCAGTTAGCAACACAACTAAAAATGTTATGGGCGGATGGACGGTTAGCTAGTTAGCAACATAACTTAAAAAGTTATGGGCGGATTTTGATGAAACGGTCAGGAAAGGTCAGAAAATGAACAACAAACAATGTGCAAAATGTATCAAAGTGGGCCTACATCCTTCAATGTTTAGGTTGTGTTTCCGCTGGGGGTTATTTGTCATTTAGTTAGTTAGATACCAACAAAATGTTATAGGTGGATTTTGATGTAACGGTCAGGAAATGTCAGAAATTGACTAAAAAACAAGGTCAAGCCTAATAGCTATTGCACTAATTTGCTTTGCCAGAGCTAAGATATTTATATTTCTTTAGCTAGCTTAGCATATTTTAAGCTACATTGGATCTTTAATGTACAACATGTATCAAAGTGGGCCAGCACCCTTCAATTTTTAGGTCATGTTTTTGCCGGGGTTTGTTTCTCTGACTAACCAACGAGCGAGCTATAGCTAGCTAGCTATCTAACTAGCTAGCTAGTAAATAAGTCAGCAACATAACTCAAAAGGTTATGGGCGGATTTTGATGAAACATTCAGGAAATGCCCGAAACTGAACAAGAAACAAGTGATTCGATGTTGGGGCTGATATGGATCATCATCTGGTTTCAAGACTTTCTTTAGGATTCTTTACCATTAAGCGATAAAGCCTGGCGGAGGTGTGCGCTCTGCGAGGGCTTTTCTGGTTCTTTATGTGACTCTTACTGGAAAAGGTTGGGACTAATTTGAAGGTTCCATTATCAATAGAATAAAATAGAATAGAATAGAATGGACTTTATTGTCATTATATTTGCATATAACGAGATTAAGGACTGCAACTTAAAGGCCTACTGAAACCCACTACTACCGACCACGCAGTCTGATAGTTTATATATCAATGATGAAATCTTAACATTGCAACACATGCCAATAAGGCCGGGTTAGATTACTAAAGTGCAATTTGAAATTTCGCGCGGAATATCCTGCTGAAAACGTCTCGGTATGATGACGCCTGCGCGTGACGTCACAGATTTTAGAGAACATTTTGGGACAGCATTGTGGCCAGCTATTAAGTCGTCTGTTTTCATCGCAAAATTCCACAGTATTCTGGACATCTGTGTTGGTGAATCTTTTGCAATTTGTTCAATGAACAATGGAGACAGCAAAGAAGAAAGCTGTAGGTGGGAAGCGGTGTATTTCGGCCGGCTGCAGCAACACAAACACGTAGCCGATGTTTCATTGTTTACATTCCCGAAAGATGACAGTCAATCTTTACCATTGGCCTGTGGAGAACTGGGACAACAGAGACTCTTACCAGGAGGACTTTGAGTTGGATACGCAGACGCGGTACCGTGAGTACGCAGCTGCGGCTTCCAAACATTTGATCGCTTGCCCGTACGTGCGTGCCGCTATGTGCATGTCACGTACGTAACTTTGGGGAAATATATGTGCTGTATGAACTTTGAGGAGGTGAACGGTATTTTGGGCTGTGGGATTGAGTGTGTTGTGCGGGTGCTGGATTTTTATTGGCGGGTTATATGGACGGGAGGGGGGAGGTGTTTGTTATGCGGGATTAATTTGTGGCATATTAAATATAAGCCTGGTTGTGTTGTGGCTAATAGAGTATATATATGTCTTGTGTTTTTTTTACTGTTTTAGTCATTCCCAGCTGAATATCAGGTCCCACCCGCCTCTCACAGCATCTTCCCTATCTGAATCGCTTCCACTGCCCTCTAGTCCTTCACTCTCACTTTCCTCATCCACAAATCTTTCATCCTCGCTCATATTAATGGGGAAATTGTCGCTTTCTCGGTCCAAATCGCTCTCGCTGCTGGTGGCCATGATTGTAAACAATGTGCAGATGTGAGGAGCTCCACAACCGGTGACGTCACGCGCATATCGTCTGTTACTTCCGGTACAGGCAAGGCTTTTTTATCAGCGACCAAAAGTTGAGAACTTTATCGTCGATGTTCTCTACTAAATCCTTTCAGCAAAAATATGGCAATATCGCGAAATGATCAAGTATGACACATAGAATGGGCCTGCTATCCCCGTTTAAATAAGACAATCGCATTTCAGTAGGCCTTTAAGGTGCGGTAGTGGGAACAAATATGGGATAAAAATAAATTACACAAGAAATAATAAAGATAAAACTAAGAATTGAAATAAATAGACTACTATCCAATAAAAATAATAAGCAATCCTGTACAATATACAAAATACTGTACAATATACAGAACAAGACAAGAGTACCGGAGTGATAACAATCAGTGTCGGATGTATTGCACTCGAAGGGTAATATTGCACAGTAGGGTATTAGGGTAGGATATTGTATAGGGGTGAATTATTTATTATAAGTTAGAGTTCAAGATGTTGACAGTTCTGGGAAAGAATCTGTCTCTGTCAAGGCGAGGTGTCGACTACAAATGACACAAAGTTGTACAAAACGATCAGAATACAGCAGATGTGTACTTTCCTAAATCCAATGGCCCATCTGGCCCGCAATTAATGACAGCTAAATATTCCGAATGAGTCCAAAGAAGACCAGAACTATTCCACAAAGCCGTGGAAATTGCAGAATAAATATGAAAGACCAGGAAAGGAGTGTTTCACCTCTGCAGGAAGCGCGGGTACGTCTGTCTGTTGGCGAAACCCGCGCGGCGCACTCGCACGTTCTCCAGCAGGCCCAGGTACTCCACCTGGTGGCGACAGCGCTGGCGCTCAAAGATGAGCGGCGACTTGACGTCGTTTGGCTTAATGCAGCGGACGTAGTAGGGCTCCTGCAGGCGAGAGAGAGAGAGAGAGGGCTTGATGGTAAAAGTTCTCCCAGGTGGTCTTTGGCGTGCGAGTGGTCACCTTGCAGGCCAGGTTCTCCACCAGCGAGATCATGGAGTTTTTGAAGAGCGTGGCGGCGGTGAGGGGCCGCTTGGTGACCTCCGAGATGCCCAGCTTGCCTTCGGGCCACATGGCCTTCAGCACCGCGTTGGAACTGGACGCAGGCAAACAAACATGGAGAATTTGTCACCCTTCACGTACACTAGTACCTCCGGTTTTGCTCATGATCCCGTCCATAGTTCATACGGCATTCAAATCCAATTAACCTGTTCCAGACACCCAAGAATACGAACACTTTTATAGACCATAATGATAGTTTTGTGGAATACATATAGATGATGAATGACATGTAGAAATTAATTAATTTTGATTGATATTGTAATCACGATTACTAACACGATTATTCATAAATGAGTATTTATGGTACTACCAAAACCCAACTTTAAACTATAAGGCGCACTTAAAATCCTTTAATTTTCTCAAAAACGGACAGTGCGCCTTATGACCCGGTGCGCCTAATGTAACGGAAAAATTCTGGTTTTGCTTGCCGACCTCGAAGCTATTTTATTTGGTATATGGTGTAATGATAAGTGTGACCAGTAGATGGCAGTCACGCATAAGAGATACGTGTAGACTGCAAGATGACGCCAGTAAACAAAACCGAAACTTTAAATAGTTGAGGAATTCACATTAGTTGCATAATTTTGGTCTTGACCTATGTATTGGTTGATTGATTGATTGATTGAGACTTTTATTAGTAGATTGCACAGTGCAGTACATATTCCGTACAATTGACCACTAAATGGTAACACCTGAATAAGTTTTTCAACTTGTTTGGTTGATTATTTGCATGGAGAGAGAAGAGAAAGTCAAAATGAAGAAAATGTGGGTAAAAGAGGAAAAGTCAACTGGACAGTTTTTTAGATTTTTCTCAAAAGAGACCGTAGTCAGATCAAGGCACTCATAATCAGTAACGCCACACCACCTTAGCCGCGCTCACCCTTTAGAGCACAGCTGTAACTTCCTGCCACTAAACCTGAAGAAAGTGGTTCTTCTCAGGTTTCTCTGTGTTTACATTTTCACACTTTGCACTATTTTCTTACACTCTATGAAGCATTTCTTACATATTCCTTATTTTTGCACCTTTTTTTGATTGATTGATTGAAACTTTTATTAGTAGATTGCACAGTACAGTACATATTCCGTACAATTGACCACTAACCCGAATAAGTTTTTCCTGTTTAAGTCGGGGTCCACGTTAATCAATTCATGGTATAAATATATACTATCCGCATAATACAGTCATCACACAAGTTAATCATCAGATTATATACATTGAATTATTTACATTATTTACAATCCGGGGGGTGGGGTGTGGAGGGGGTTGGGGCGGGGGGGTTAGGTTTGGTTGATATCAGCACTTCAGTCATCAACAATTATATCATCTGAGAAATGGACATTAAAACAGTGTAGGTCTGACTTGGTAGGATATGTACAGCGAGCAGTGAACATAGTGAGTTCAGAAAGCATAAGAACAAGTATATACATTTGATTATTTACATTTGATTAATTAAAATCCGGGGAGGCGGGATGTGGTGGGGCGAGGGTGTTAGTCTAGGGTTGTAGTATGTATGATGAGATTATTGCAGATCTTCAAGATGCAACCTTTTAATAAAATTTGTATGATAAGATATTGAGACTGATTTGGTGGATTTAAAGACTCATTTTTTATTTATAAATGAAATTGTAAATGGGTATTTGGTGAGTAGATTTTTGAAATGTATGGTATTGTACTGTATTTTGTATATTATATGATGTATATTTTAACTGTGGGTCCCTGTCCATAAGGTGTGTGCTTCTAGGGATGACCTTTTTGCAGAACGGACTCTGATATTAACAAAAGAAACAATAATAAAATACAAAACGATGTCTTTCTGTAAATAAAAAATTAAAAAAAATAAAAAATTAAAATGTTCCATTGAGAATACAGAACATTACACACAAGGCACTCAAAAATATGTCAAAATATTTTAGTACAACTTTGGTAAGCTATGAAGTCGCACCGCCTGATGGATTGTCGGAGCCATACGGCTACCATAGTCAGACGTACTATGCTTCAACATACGGTATTATTATGGCGTGTATATAAGGACCCCAAAATGGCCCCTATTAGCAGACATTATATGGCATTTTGTTTCGCAATATTTTGCAAAACCAACTTTTCTTACCTTCTGGTACGTGCTGATGTGTATTTGGGATCCGCATAAGTCCTAAAAATGTGCGCACGTCCGCCATTGTAGTCGATAAACTTCTTCTTTTTCTCCATTTTCTTGTTATGGTGCATTCACCTTCCGCTGTTGCCATTTCTAATATAAAGTAGTGTAAAGTTCTTACTTATATCTGTCAGTAGACTCGCTATGGAAGCGTTAAAAACTACCGGTGTAGTGGCTTTACATTATTCACCCAAGGAACTTTAGTTATTAGAGTTCTGGTCCGACAGTTTTTCACGGGACACATTTCCGGCGTTTCCGGATGAGGAGATGCTGCTCCGTTATGATTTAAGTAAAGTCTGAATGTCATTAAAACAGTTAGCTCCATCTTTTGACACTTCTTCCACTCCCGTCCTTGCACGCTACACCGCTACGACAAAGATGACGGGGAGAATACGCCGTCCAAGTGGAGCACGTAAATAGGACCGCCCACAAAACGGCGCATCCTGAAGCGACGGTCAGAAAACGACTTGAAGATGATCTGTAAAACATCATCTATGCAACATTTTGACCAAAGAACCACCATTACATGTTATGTGGATCACAAGGAAGTGTTTTACATTTAGAAAAAAAAATCCTAATATGACCCTTTTAATGCGCCTTTTGTATGAAAATAGACCTGCTCATCGGCAGAGCGCATTATAAACCGGTGCGCCCTATGGTCCGCAAAATACGGTATTAAATTAGTCATGGAATCAGTAATGGATAAACCACAACAACTAAATACATTGTATTAGTAAAAACAATAAATAAGGGCAATATACAAAAAAACAATACAATTCCATTTTGTTTTTAATTCCGTTTTTGGACCGTTTACACTTATTTTACCGCCATAGAGTGTGAGCTTTTTGTGTAAAGTAAAAATTTTTAAAAATGTTTGTTAATTAAGTGCAAAAATCTTCACCTCTATTTATGCAATACATACATCTTTGGACAATTTTGACCAATATTTTAGGTCAAAGCATAATAATTGTGTAAATGCATCGATAAGTGCTTCAAGTACATTCTGCTTGTCTAAGGTACTTTTTTTGAAACTTTTATTTTGTTAGCGCAATCGGACCGGATGTGGCGCACAGCGCTATTACTGTGAAGAAAGGAAGTGTGCTGTGCTGCTGTTCTCAGCTTGACGAGTAAAGAAAGGACTTCAGGCTGTAAAAAAAAAAAGAAGAAAAAAAGAGCGCGCCGCCGTGACTCTCAAGTTGCGGCTGCTGTCCTCCTGTTCGTACGTTGATCTTACATCGATGGCATGATTTTTTAGGTTGGAAAAAATTAAATTAGACAAAAAGTTAGCATGAAACGACAGCACCCTAGCGTTAAGCACCGAGCTATGTGAACGTATGTATGGCTGAGCTACAAGAAGAGGTCATGTCGCCTCATTCTGCGGTTTCCTAAAGAAAAACGGCCATTATAAAGGTGGGGTACCTAATCAATGGCCCCGTCGACGGTGTTTTCCCTCAATGGCATCTCCACGGTGACACGAAATGTTCCAAAAATGAAGTAGCGCTGAAGCCACCATGGAGACTAGAGCTGAAACGATTCCTCGAGTAATTCGATTACAAAATATATTCGAGGAATTTTCATTAATTTTTTTTTACGGCATTTTGCCTCGTTTAGTAAACAGTAGTCAAAGCTCACGTTTCGCACGGACTGTTTAGGTGTTGCACTGCGTGTTTATGTCACAAATCATACGCCCCCTGCGCTGCACAACACCGCTCTTTTAAATACGCTTGAGTTTAGAAAACTTTTTCGCCGACATAACTCGTAATGGCAGACGCCGCAGAAAGCAGTGAACAAGAGACATAGCAAAACGAGTCAATTAAAGGCCTACTGAAAGCCACTACTACCGACCACGCAGTCTGATAGTTTATATATCAATGATGAAATCTTAACATTGCAACACATGCCAATACGGCCGGGTTAACTTATAAAGTGCAATTTTAAATTTCCCGCTAAACTTCCGGTTGAAAACGTCTATGTATGATGACGTATGCGCGTGACGTCAATCGTTGAAACGGAAGTATTCGGACACATTGTATCCAATACAAAAAGCTGTGTTTTCATCTCAAAATTCCACAGTATTCTGGACATCTGTGTTGGTGAATCTTTTGCAATTTGTTTAATGAACAATGAAGACTGCAAAGAAGAAAGCTGTAGGTGGGATCGGTGTATTAGCAGCTGGCTGCAGCAACACAACCAGGAGGACTTTGACTTGGATAGCAGACGCGCTATCTGACGACCGCATCGTTGATCGGGTGAAGTCCTTCGTTGCTCCGTCGATCACTGGAACGCAGGTGAGCACAGGTGTTGAGCAGATGAGGGCTGGCTGGCGTAGGTGGATAGCTAATGTTTTTAGCATAGCTCTGTGAGGTCCCGTTGCTAAGTTAGCTTCAATGGCGTCGTTAGCAACAGCATTGTTAAGCTTCGCCAGGCTGGAAAGCATTAACCGTGTAGTTACAGGTCCATGGTTTAATAGTATTGTTGATTTTCTGTCTATCCTTCCAGTCAGGGGTTTATTTCTTTTGTTTCAATGCTATCACGTTAGCTCCGTAGCTAAAGTGCTTCGCCGATGTATTGTCGTGGAGATAAAAGTCACTGTGAATGTCCATTTCGCATTCTCGACTCTCATTTTCAAGAGGATATAGTATCCGAGGTGGTTTAAAATACAAATCCGTGATCCACAATAGAAAAAGGAGAGAGTGTGGAATCCAATGAGCCAGCTTGTACCCAAGTTAAGGTCAGAGCGAAAAAAGATGCGTCCTGCACTGCACCCTAGTCCTTCACTCTCACGTTCCTCATCCACGAATCTTTCATCCTGGCTCAAATTAATGGGGTAATCGTCGCTTTCTCGGTCCGAATCGCTCTCGCTCCTGGTGTAAACAATGGGGAATTGTGAGGAGCCTTTCAACCTGTGACGTCACGCTACTTCCGGTACAGGCAAGGCTTTTTTTTATCAGCGACCAAAAGTTGCGAACTTTATCGTCGATGTTCTCTACTAAATCCTTTCAGCAAAAATATGGCAATATCGCGAAATGATCAAGTATGACACATAGAATGGATCTGCTATCCCCGTAAATAAAAAAAATTCATTTCAGTAGGCCTTTAAGAAGCGACGAAAGTTGTCTAAGGTGTGGGATCACTTCACACTAAAATGGAAGGAAAACGCAGTAGTATGCGAACATTGCACAGTGGAGCTTGCATGAAAACTGTTCTTATTGTTTTATTTTTAATACTAAGAATATATTTTTATTTGAACTTTCTCAGCGAATATTAATTTTGAATTAATTTTATATATATTTGTTTTCATCTCAAACATGTTATGATGGCAAAATGAACATTGATTACTATTTTGCATGCAATGAATGCAGTGAACTGTATTGCATTTTTAAAATTTAAAACTGTTATTATTAAGTGGTTTGTCTTTTTATATTGTTTATGTATTGTTGGCAGGTTGAAAACCGCTCAGCGGATTTGCGTGGAGAAACCAACGTTTAAACGGCACCGTATAATAATCATCAAAAACGCACGAGAGACAAGAACTTCGTTTACGCGTTCACACCACACAGCACATAGGGCTGTGAGCGCACCTGGTTTTTTTAGCACACACAAATTGGCACCATCAACCACGGACACATTTTAGCTGTGCGTGTCAGCCTTCAATAATGAAAACAGGCGTTTAGGAAATAGACAATTAGGCCAAACGCAATAATTGAGGGCACATTTTAACATGTATAATTAAACCTTAATTAAGCAAAAATATGATTTACCCGATTACTCAATCGGGATATTCAATAGAATACTTGATTACTAAAATATTAGATAGCTGCAGCTCTAATCGAGACCCTTCTCATGGTGTAAGATATGTTGGGTTTGGTTGATCGGCTCGTGCCGTATTAAACGCAGCAGAATAAGATAGAAGAATAATATTAAAGGAAAAGGATTAGTTCAAGCAATATTAATGTGGCATAGAATTTAAAATATTGTTGAGTGTGCGTGTCAGCAGGGTGTCTCCTCAGCCTTCATGAAAGTCGGAGCATACGACTGTTTACTGCAGCCTCTCTTTTAATTATAATCGTATTAATATATTAACATTAAATATTAATCGGTGGCAAAATGTGTGTCTTTGTCAGTTTTTTTGTGTAAAGTTTGTTGGTTGCAGTTGTTTGTTGTGGACTTTCAAAAAAAAAATATATATATATATACACTACCGTTCAAAAGTTTGGGGTCACATTGAAATGTCCTTATTTTTTAAGGAAAAGCACTGTACTTTTCAATGAAAATAACTTTAAACTAGTCTTAACTTTAAAGAAATACACTCTATACATTGCTAATGTGGTAAATGACTATTCTAGCTGCAAATGTCTGGTTTTTGGTGCAATATCTACATAGGTGTATAGAAGCCCATTTCCAGCAACTATCACTCCAGTGTTCTAATGGTACAATGTGTTTGCTCATTGGCTCAGAAGGCTAATTGATGATTAGAAAACCCTTGTGCAATCATGTTCACACATCTGAAAACAGTTTAGCTCGTTACAGAAGCTACAAAACTGACCTTCCTTTGAGCAGATTGAGTTTCTGGAGTATCACATTTGTGGGGTCAATTAAACGCTCTAAATGGCCAGAAAAAGAGAACTTTCATCTGAAACTCGACAGTCTATTCTTGTTCTTAGAAATGAAGGTTATTCCACAAAATTGTTTGGGTGACCCCAAACTTTTGAACGGTAGTGTATATAGTAACATTACTCGTGAATGTGCTTTGACAGCCCTACCAAAAACTGAATCATCGCAAAACTGCAGCGCACGAAATCCAAGGTACTTTGGGCAAAATTCAACTTTTTTCAGTCATAAGCAGCCTAATTCAGTTTTCAAAATGTGTTTTTTAAATTTAATTGTTTTTATTTCCAGTGTGACTTGTCGAGGTTTGCAAAGAGCAGCAGCAGAGCATGATGGGAAAAAACACCACGTTGTTTGTCACCTGTTGTAGAGCAGCCGCTTGAAGTCCTGGAACAAGGTGTCTTTGTTCTTGTCGATGAAACCCACCACTGAGTATCTGAGAGAGTAGGTAAACGTTGTCATCCAAACACATCATTCCTCATACTTAATCCTATTAAGTCAGTGCCGCTGCTAAGAAGCTCAGGGATCAATCCAGCCTCTGGGGCTGGTGGGGGGGCGCATGGGCGCACTTAACCCTCACAAATGTGCTGAAGGCGAGCACTTGAGTGGGGGATTAGCATGTGTGATTTATTCATTTGAATGGTGTCCAACAGCTTTAGGGGCCGTCATCAAGCAATGACCATGTCGTTTAACACTTGTGTGTGTGTGTGTGTGTGTGTGTGTGTGTGTGTGTGTGTGTGTGTGTGTGTGTGCGTCCTTGAATGCAATGTGGAACATGTCCCAGAGAAGACCTCATCAGTGTGTGTGTCAGAGTTTAAATGGGACACTCACGCCACATCTCCAGCGTAGTGTCTGATGCGAAAGTCTCGATCAAACTCCAAACTCTTGTCGGTGGGTGAGAGCTGTGCAGAAATGATACAAATATGGTCATTTCTATCAAATCAACACAATTTTAATCATTGTATGACTTCACTACACCTTCATTTTTTCATATCTGAGCTGTAGGAGTGCACACTTTTTATTCTAAATGGATTCCTAATTTTAAAAAAAATAGTATATATATATATATATATATATATATATATATATATATATATATATATATATATATATATATATATATATATATATATATATATATATATATTAGGGCTGCAACAACTAATCGATTATAAAAATAGTTGGCGATTAATTTAGTCATCGATTCGTTGGATCAATGCTATGCGCATGCGCAGAGGCAATTTTTTTTTTTTTTTTTAAATAAACCTTTATTTATAAACTGCAACATGTACAAACAGATGAGAAACAATAATCAAAATAAGTATGGTGCCAGTATGCGTTTTTTTTCCAATAAAATACTGGAAAGGATAGAAATGTAGTTTGTCTCTTTTATCCGATTATTAATAGATTAATCGAAGTAACAATCGACAGATTAATCGATTATCAAATTAATCGTTAGTTGCAGCCCTAATATTTATATTAGGGCTGCGAATCTTTGGGTGTCCCACGATTCGCTTCAATATCAATTCTTGGGGTCACGATTCGATTCAAAATCGATTTTTTTCAGATTCAACGAGATTCTCGATTCAAAAACGATATTTTCCCGATTCAAAAGGATTCTCTATTCATTCAATACATAGGATTTCAGCAGGATCTACCCCAGTCTGCTGACATGCAAGCAGAGTAGTAGATTTTTGTAAAAAGCTTTTATAATTGTAAAGGACAATGTTTTATCAACTGATTGCAATAATGTAAATTTGTTTTAAATATTAAATGAACCAAAAATATGACTTATTTTATCTTTGTGAAAATATTGAACACAATGTTGTCAAGCTTATGAGATGCGATGCAAGTGTAAGCCACTGTGACACTATTGTTCTTTTTTAATTTTTTTTATAAATGTCTAATGATAATGTCAATGAGGGATTTTTAATCACTGCTATGTTGAAATTGTAACTAATATTGATACTGTTGTTGATAATATTAATTATTGTTTCACTACTTTTGGTTTGTTCTGTGTCGTGTTTGTGTCTCCTCTCAATTGCTCTGTTTATTGCAGTTCTGAGTGTTGCTGGGTCGGGTTTGGTTTTGGAATTGGATTGCATTGTTATGGTATTGCTGTGTATTATTTTGTTGGATTGATTAATTAAAAAAAAATAAAAAAAAAGACAAAAAAATAAAAATATATATATATATTTTTTTCCCAATGAGAATCGATTCTGAATCGCACAACTTGAGAATCGCGATTCAAATTCGAATCGATTTTTTCCCACACCCCTAATATATACACTACCGTTCAAAAGTTTGGGGTCACCCAAACAATTTTGTGGAATAGCCTTCATTTGTAAGAACAAGAATAGACTGTCGAGTTGCAAATGAAAGTTCTCTTTTTCTGGCCATTTTGAGCGTTTAATTGACCCCACAAATGTGATGCTCCAGAAACTCAATCTGCTCAAAGGAAGGTCAGTTTTGTAGCTTCTGTAACGAGCTAAACTGTTTTCAGATGTGTGAACATGATTGCACAAGGGTTTTCTAATCATCAATTAGCCTTCTGAGCCAATGAGCAAACACATTGTACCATTAGAACACAGGAGTGATAGTTGCTGGAAATGGGCCTCTATACACCTATGTAGATATTGCACCAAAAACCAGACATTTGCAGCTTGAATAGTCATTTACCACATTAGCAATGTATAGAGTGTATTTCTTTAAAGTTAAGACGAGTTTAAAGTTATCTTCATTGAAAAGTACAGTGCTTTTCCTTCAAAAATAAGGACATTTCAATGTGACCCCAAACTTTTGAACGGTAGTGTATATATATATATGTAAACATATATGTATTTATATATATACATACTGCATAT
>NC_084738.1:57840479-57855479 GCF_033978785.1 Entelurus aequoreus | reverse complement strand
TGGGCACAGGAAGTGAGGAGGCGGTGGGAGGGGCGCAAAAGGACACTTCAATGACATGAAGAGGACTAAAATGTTGTCCATCTTATCCTTAAAATGAAAGGAGGCGTCACCCAAAGTGTTTCTTTTCGTCACATGACATTTTTTAGTTTCTGAGAAGACATGGATACAAAGGGTTTCTGCAGGTATCAGCAAATAAAACAGTGATTTTTAACGCCACCTCAAACAATTGTTATGCCCATGTCCTACTGCAGATAGCTGTCATATATACACATATGTCTGTATAGGCCAGTGTTTATTAAACATAGGGGCCAAAAAACATATTTCTCAGCAGTGATCCGTACTCAGTGGTAATACATTTTCCCACCACTTGTGGCAGTAGTGACAATATCAAACAAACAGAAGAAGTCTGGAGCTAAAGTCATAGAGAAATTTCTTCAGCGCACAAAGTATGACTAAAATGGTGAAGCTCTATTTTCATTTGCACTCTAATTTTATTGGAAGTTTATTTGAAGGCCTACTGAAAGCCACTACTACCGACCACGCAGTCTGATAGTTTATATATCAATGATGAAATCTTAACATTGCAACACATGCCAATACGGCCGGGTTAACTTATAAGGTGCAATTTTAAATTTCCCGCTAAACTTCCGGTTGAAAACGTCTATATATGATGACCTATGCGCGTGACGTCAATAGATAAACGGAAGTATTGGTACCCCATTTAATCCAATACAAAAAATCTCTGTTTTCATTTCAAAATTCCACAGTATTCTGGACATCTGCGTTGGTGAATCTTTTGCAATTTGTTTATTGAACAATGAAGACTGCAAAGAAGAAAGTTGTAGGTGGGATCGGTGTATTAGCGGCTGGCTGTAGCAACACAACCAGGAGGACTTACTTGGATAGCAGACGCGCTAGCCGACGCTAGCCGACGCTAGCCGCCAACCGCACGGATGATCGGGTGAAGTCCTTCGTCGCGCCGTCGATCGCTGGAACGCAGGTGAGCACGGGTGTTGATGAGCAGATGAGGGCTCATCAACACCCGCGTTCTCGACTCTCATTTTCAAGAGGATATAGTATCCGAGGTGGTTTAAAATACAAATCCGTGATCCACAATAGAAAAAGGAGAGAGTGTGGAATCCAATGAACCCTTGTACCTAAGTTACGGTCAGAGCGAAAAAAGATACGTCCTGCACTGCACGCTAGTCCTTCACTCTCACGTTCCTCGTCCACGAATCTTTCATCCTCGCTCAAATTAATGGGGTAATCGTCGCTTTCTCGGTCCGTATCTCTCTCGCTGCATTGAAAACAATAGGAAAATGTGAGCAGCCCTTCCTCTGGTGACGTCACGCTACTTCCGGTAGGGGCAAGGCTTTTTTTTATCAGAGACCAAAAGTTGCGAACTTTATCGTCGTCGTTCTATACTAACTCCTTTCAGCAAAAATATGGCAATATCGCGAAATGACCAAGTATGACACATAGCATGGATCAGCTATCCCCGATTAAATTAAAAAATTCATTTCAGTAGGCCTTTAGAAACATTATTTTAATCTATTATTAATTTAGTTAAGATTAGAGATGTCCGATAATATCGGACTGCCGATATTATCGGCTGAGAAATGCTTTAAAATGTAAAATTGTAAATTATCGGTATCGGTTTCAAAAAGTAATATGTATGACTTTTTAAAACGCAGCTGTACGGAGTGGTACACGGACGTAGGAAGAAGTACAAAGTGCCAATAAACCTTAAAGGCACTGTGTTTGCGTGCCGGCCCAATCACATAATATCTACGGCTTTTCACACACACAAGTGAATGCAAGGCATACTTGGTCAACAGCCATACAGGTCACACTGAAGGTGACCGTATAAACAACTTTAACACTGTTACAAATATGCGCCACACTGTGAACCCACACCAAACAAGAATGACAAACACATTTTGGGAGAACATCCGCACCGTAACACAACATAAACACAACAGAACAAATATCCAGAACCCCTTGCAGCACTAACTCTTCCGGGACGCTACAATATACACCCCCGGCTACACACTTTTTTCCATAACTTGAGTTGATTTATTTTGGAAAACCTTGTTACATTGTTTAATGCATTGAGCGGGGCATCACAACAAAATTAGGCATAATAATGTGTTAATTCCACGACTGTAGAAATCGGTATCGGTTGATATCGGAATCGGTAATTAAGAGTTGGACGATATCGTAATTTCGGCAAAAAAGCCATTATCGGACATCTCTAGTTAAGATGCATTTATTTGAGCACTGGGTAATTGTATGTAAATGTATTTCAGTTTTTAATTAATTTCTTTGCAGTATATTTGATAAGTGTTTATTTTTTTGTAATCAGCCTGACCTAAGCTTTGATAATAATCTTTGTGGTCAACACATGCTTTCATCACAAATGACTTAGACACAATTATTACCATACAAATCAAAAGTAAGATTACTAATTCAGTGTTATAATTTGAGTGGGCCTTGAGGTCAAAAAGGTTAAGAACCCCTGGTATAGACAACATTGTAAGCATTCGACAATGATTATCTTGAATAGTTGAAAAGCTTTCATTAACTGTGGAATTAAAATTAGCCCACAAGACTGGTTCATTTCAGAATTTTTATTTTTCTGTAGTGGCAGCAGCAGCTGACAGTTGTGGTGGCGTCATGGCGACAGCAGAAGTTGCTTTGTTCGTCACGCTAAAGGAATTTGGCACCAATCACTTCTGCCCGACTTTAAAGGCCTACTGAAATGATTTTTTTTTATTTAAACGGGAATAGCAGATCCATTCTGTGTCATACTTGATCATTTCGCGATATTGCCATATTTTTGCTGAAAGGATTTAGTAGAGAAAATCGACGATAAAGTTCGCAACTTTTGCTCGCTGATAAAAAAAAGCCTTGCCTGTACCGGAAGTAGCGTGACGTCACAGGAGCTAGTATTCCTCACAATTCCCCAATGTTTACAATGGAGCGAGAGAGATTCGGACCGAGAAAGTGATGATTACCCCATTAATTTGAGCGAGGATGAAAGATTCGTAGATGAGGAACGTTACAGTGAACGACTTGAGAGGCAGTGATGGACGTATCTTTTTTCGCTCTGACCGTAACTTAGGTACAAGCTGGCTCATTGGATTCCACACTGTCCTTTTTATATTGTGGATCACGGATTTGTATTTTAAACCACCTCGGATACTATATCCTCTTGAAAATGAGAGTCGAGAACGCGAAATGGACATTCAGTGCCTTTTATCTCCACGACAATACATCGGCGAAATGCTTTAGCTACAAGCTAACGTGATAGCATCGTGCTTTAACTGCATATAGAAACAAAAAAAATAAACCCCTGAATGGAAGGATAGATAGAAAATCAACAATACTATTAAACCGTGGACATGTAAATACACGGTTAATGCTTTCCAGGCTGGCGAAGGTTAACAATGCTGTGCTAACGATGCCATTGAAGCTAACTTAGCAACCAGACCTCACAGAACTATGTACTCTCTCCTTTTTCTATTGTGAATCACGGATTTGTATTTTAAACCACCTCGGATACTATATCCTCTTGAAAATGAGAGTCGAGCACGCGAAATGGACATGTAAAGTGACTTTTATCTCCAAGACAATACATCGGTGACACACTTAGCTACTGAGCTAGCGCGATAGCATCGTTCTCAAATGAAGATAGAAACAAAATAAATAAACCTCTGACTGGAAGGATAGATAGAAAATCAACAATACTATTAAACCGTGGACATGTAAATACACGGTTAATGATTTCCAGGCTGGCGAAGGTTAACAATGCTGTGCTAACGACGCCATTGAAGCTAACTTAGCAACCAGACCTCACAGAACTATGTACTCTCTCCTTTTTCTATTGTGAATCACGGATTTGTATTTTAAACCACCTCGGATACTATATCCTCTTGAAAATGAGTCGAGCATGCGAAATGGACATTTAAAGTGACTTATCTCCAAGACAATACATCGGTGACACACTTAGCTACTGAGCTAGCGCGTAGCATCGTTCTCAAATGAAGATAGAAACCCATCAACAGCCGTGCTCACCTGCATTCCAGCGATCAACGGCACGACGAAGGACTTCATCCGTGGGTTTGGCGGCAAGCATCGGCTAGGCGTAGTAAGTAGTCCTTGTTGTGTTGCTGTAAGTATTGTAATGCCCCGCAGTGGAGAAGGAGTCACACAGACGAGGAAGCGCTGCTCAATCGCTTTATTAAAAAGCGGTAACTGGTTGTAGTTCAAAAAGTAACGCACACACATACACGAGCTGCTGTTAGCCAAAACTCACGCTCACACACACAAGTTCTCCGCCAACTCACTCGCGCATGCGCGTTCCCCAAACCCTTAAAGACAGTACACTAATGCAAATATCACAGATATTACAGTATTGTACTTAGCCGCTAAGACACCGATCGATCCCACCTACAACGTTTTTCTTTGCAGTCTCCATTGTTCATTAAACAAATTGCAAAAGATTCACCAACACAGATGTCCAGAATAATGTGGAATTTTGTCGAAGAAAACAAGAGGCTTTTCTATCGGGTCCGATGGGGTCCAACCACTTCCGTTGCTTTTGTGACGTCACACGCATAAATCATATCCAAAGGACTTTTTCAACCGGAAGTGTGGCGGGAATTTTAAAATTGCACTTTATAAGTTAAACCGGCCGTATTGGCATGTGTTGCAATGTTAAGATTTCATCATTGATATATAAACTATCAGACTACGTGGTTGGTAGTAGTGGGTTTCAGTAGGCCTTTAAAGGCCTACTGAAATGATTTTTTTTAATTTAAACGGGAATAGCAGATCCATTCTATGTGTCATACTTGATCATTTCGCGATATTGCCATATTTTTGCTGAAAGGATTTAGTAGAGAAAATCGACGATAAAGTTCGCAACTTTTGCTCGCTGATAAAAAAAAAGCCTTGCCTGTACCGGAAGTAGCGTGACGTCACAGGAGCTAGGATTCCTCACAATTCCCCGTTGTTTACAATGGAGCGAGAGAGATTCGGACCGAGAAAGTGATGATTACCCCATTAATTTGAGCGAGGATGAAAGATTCGTAGATGAGGAACGTTACAGTGAATGACTTGAGAGGCAGCGATGGACGTATCTTTTTTCGCTCTGACCGTAACTTAGGTACAAGCTGGCTCATTGGATTCCACACTCTCCTTTTTCTATTGTAGATCACAGATTTGTATTTTAAACCACCTCGGATACTATATCCTCTTGAAAATGAGAGTCGAGAACGTGAAATGGACATTCAGTGCCTTTTATCTCCACGACAATACATCGGCGAAATGCTTTAGCTACGAGCTAACGTGATAGCATCTTGCTTTAACTGCATATAGAAACAAAAGAAATAAACCCCTGACGGGAAGTATAGATAGAAAATCAACAATACTATTAAACCGTGGACATGTAAATACACGGTTAATGCTTTCCAGGCTGGCGAAGGTTAACAATGCTGTGCTAACGACGCCATTGAAGCTAACTTAGCAACCAGACTGCACAGAGCTATGCTAAAAACATTAGCTCTCCACCTACGCCAGCCAGCCCTCATTTGCTCATCAACACCCGTGCTCACCTGCGTTCCAGCGATCGGCAGAAGGACGAAGGACTTCACCCGATGCGTTTGGCGGCCCGGAGACGTAGGAAGTCAAGGTGAAGTCGGCGGCTAGCGCTCCAACAAAGTCCTCCTGGTTGTGTTGCTGTAGTCCGCTGCTAATACACTGATCCCACCTACAACTGTCTTCTTTGCAGCCTTCATTGTTCATTAAAAAAATTGCAAAAGATGTCCAGAATACTGTGGAATTATGAAATGAAAACAGAGCTTTTTGTATAGGATTCTACGGGGTACCATAACTTCCGTTACTCGGACTTCGTCACGCGCATACGTCATCATACCGCGATGTTTCAGCCGGATATTTCCCGGGAATTTTAAAATGTCACTTTATAAGTTAACCCGGCCGTATTGGCATGTGTTGCAATGTCAAGATTTCATCATTGATATATAAACTATCAGACTGCGTGGTCGGTAGTAGTGGCTTTCAGTAGGCCTTTAATGGCCGACTTGTGTTGAGCTAATAGCATGTGTGATTTCAGCACATTTTTTTAAAAGCCTGTGGACATCAAATTTGATGATTTTTATTGCCATTTAAGGCTTTAATTTTTGCTAAATCCATGTAATGACTTCAATGCTTTTTAATGAGTGGCGGAAACCCTGAGACAGCAGCGCTTCACTGCTGCCTCTTGAGGAACAAAGTGGAACTACAAGACGCCGTTGGCTAAATGGAAAACTTCACCACAAAAAACACGGCTCAGTGACGTGCTGGTGAACTTCTTCCTAAAAGATACCGGTGGGCCGATCTGATATTGATATTGGTCCAATATCAGCAAAAATACCATGTGCGATACAAGCAGTCCTCCTTGTCCTCAAATAAGCCCACAATTTCTTCTGCGCTAGTCAAGTCATTCACAAAAGGTAAACATGACTTCGGGCGAGCAGCTACGCAACAGCTGAGCACACAATAGCACACAAGCTAGACATACGATACTGCAGCGTAAAACAGCACATTTGTCAATATATCAAATAATTATAGGTGCATAATACAAAGTCTCCAAGGCAGGAGCGCATTGGAAAGTATCCAGTAACAAACGTGTCTGCATTATTCAA
Source organism: Entelurus aequoreus (assembly GCF_033978785.1). NCBI lineage: Eukaryota > Metazoa > Chordata > Actinopteri > Syngnathiformes > Syngnathidae > Entelurus > Entelurus aequoreus. The sequence continues at coordinate 57,848,772 of NC_084738.1, read as the reverse complement.
TTTAATGCGTAATGAATTTTACTTCATGAATTAATGTGGAGATGAGCTGTTGCCCCAAAAATGTTTAAAAAAAATTACCACTCCACTTCAATTTAAGGACAGCATAATTCCATTCCAGAAGGTTAAAAATAAATAGGTTAGTGTTTTTCATATCGACCATTGTTCTCTAACTCATTTCACTTGATCAAACCTTTTCTAACATTCCCCACTAATAAATAATACAAGAATGTATCTTTCCTGCTGCTATCGTATCGGGTTAATATCGGTTTTAACCAATACGCAAGGCTCCAATATCATTATCATAGGTGAAAAAGCTGTATCGGTTCACCCCTAATTAAAGATGCTCAAACCGATCAAATGTATTTCAATATATGCTACTAAGCTAGCTGCATAAAACATCTTCATCTTAGCTTTGTGTTACAGCTGACAAAACGTATATATATATATATATATATATATATATATATATATATATATATATATATATATATATATATATATATATATATATATATATATATATATATATATATATATATATATATATATGTACACACATATATGTGTGTGCATATATATGTATGTATGTATGTATGTATGTGTGTGTTTGCCCTCTAAAAGTATCGGAACAGGGAGGTCAGTTCCTTTATTTTTATTTAGACTGAAAACATTTGGGTTGGACATCAAAAGATGAATATGAGACAAGAGATCAACAATTCCTCCTCTCTGAGCTGCCACCTTACCGTGGTAGAGGAGTTTGCGTGTACCAATGATCCTAGGAGCTATGTTGTCCGGGGGCTTCCATGCCCCCTGGTAGGGTCTCCCAAGACAAACAGGTCCTAGGTGAGGGATCAGACAAAGAGCAGCTCGAAGACTTCTATGGAAACACAAGAACCGAGACTCAGATTTCCCTAGCCCGGACGCGGGTCACCGGGGCCCCCCTCTGGAGCCAGGCCCGGAGTTGGGGCACGACGGCGAGCGCCTGGTGGCCGGGCCTGTCCCCATGGGGCCCGGCCGGGCACAGCCCGAAGAGGCAACGTGGGTCCCCCCTCCAATGGGCTCACCACCCATAGCAGGGGCCATAGAGGTCGGGTGCAATGTGAGCTGGGCGGCAGCCGAAGGCAGGGCACTTGGCGGTCCGATCCTCGGCTACAGAAGCTAGCTCTTGGGATGTGGAACGTCACCTCGCTGGGGGGGAAGGAGCCTGAGCTAGTGCGCGAGGTGGAGAAGTTCCGGCTAGATATAGTCGAACTCACTTCGACGCACAGCAAGGGCTCCGGAACCAGTTCTCTCGAGAGGGGATGGACTCTCTTCCACTCTGGCGTTGCCGGCAGTGAGAGGCGACGGGCTGGGGTGGCAATTCTTGTTGTCCCCCGGCTCAGAACCTGCATGTTGGAGTTCAACCCAGTGGACGAGAGGGTAGCTTCCCTCCGCCTTCGGGTGGGGGGACGGGTCCTGACTGTTGTTTGCGCTTACGCGCCAAACAGCAGCTCAGAGTACCCACCCTTTTTGGATTCACTCGAGGGAGTACTTGAGGGTGCTCCCCCGGGTGATTCCCTCGTTCTACTGGGGGACTTCAACGCTCATATTGGCAACGACAGTGAAACCTGGAGAGGTGTGATTGGTAAGAATGGCCGCCCGGATCTGAACCCGAGTGGTGTTTTGTTATTGGACTTTTGTGCCCGTCACGGATTGTCCATAACGAACACCATGTTCAAGCATAAGGGACAGACCTGGCAGGCCCAAACGCATTGTGAGGGTTTGCTGGGAACGTCTGGCAGAGTCTCCTGTCAGAGAGAGTTTCAATTCCCACCTCCGGAAGAACTTTGAACATGTCACGAGGGAGGTGCTGGACATCGAGTCCGAGTGGACCATGTTCCGCACCTCTATTGTCGAGGCGGCTGATTGGAGCTGTGGCCGCAAGTAGTTGGTGCCTGTCGTGGCGGAAATCCTAGAACCCGTTGGTGGACACCGGCGGTGAGGGATGCCGTCAAGCTGAAGAAGGAATCCTATCGGGTTCTTTTGGCTCATAGGACTCCTGAGGCAACGGACAGGTACCGACAGGCTGTCGGTACCTGTGCGGCTTCAGCGGTCGGGTAGGCAAAAACTCGGACATGGGAGGAGTTCGGGGAAGCCATGGAAAACGACTTCCGGACGGCTTCGAAGCGATTCTGGACCACCATTCGCCGCCTCAGGAAGGGGAAGCAGTGCACTATCAACACCGTGTATGGTGAGGATGGTGTTCTGCTGACCTCGACTGCGGATGTTGTGGATCGGTGGAGGGAATACTTCGAAGACCTCCTCAATCCCACCAACACGTCTTCCTATGAGGAAACAGTGCCTGGGGAATCTGTGGTGGGCTCTCCTATTTCTGGGGATGAAGTTGCTGAGGTAGTTAAAAATCTCCTCGGTGGCAAGGCCCCGGGGGTGGATGAGATCCGCCCAGAGTTCCTTAAGGCTCTGGATGCTGTGGGGATGTCTTGGTTGACAAGACTCTGCAACATCGCGTGGACATCGGGGGCGGTACCTCTGGATTGGCAGACCGGGGTGGTGGTTCCTCTCTTTAAGAAGGGGAACCGGAGGGTGTGTTCTAACTATCGTGGGATCACACTCCTCAGCCTTCCCGGTAAGGTCTATTCAGGTGTGCTGGAGAGGAGGCTACGCCGGATAGTCGAACCTCGGATTCAAGAGGAACAGTGTGGTTTTCGTCCTGGTCGTGGAACTGTGGACCAGCTCTATACTCTCGGCAGGGTCCTTGAGGGTGCATGGGAGTTTGCCCAACCAGTCTACATGTGTTTTGTGGACTTGGAGAAGGCATTCGACCGTGTCCCTCGGGAAGTCCTGTGGGGAGTGCTCAGAGAGTATGGGGTATCGGACTGTCTGATTGTGGCGGTCCGCTCCCTGTATGATCAGTGTCAGAGCTTGGTCCGCATTGCCGGCAGTAAGTCGGACACGTTTCCAGTGAGGGTTGGACTCCGCCAAGGCTGCCCTTTGTCACCGATTCTGTTCATAACCTTTATGGACAGAATTTCTAGGCGCAGTCAAGGCGTTGAGGGGATCCGGTTTGGTGAATGCAGGATTAGGTCTCTGCTTTTTGCAGATGATGTGGTCCTGATGGCTTCATCTGGCCAGGATCTTCAGCTCTCACTGGATCGGTTCGCAGCTGAGTGTGAAGCGACTGGGATGAGAATCGATACCTCCAAGTCCGAGTCCATGGTTCTCGCACGGAAAAGGGTGGAGTGCCATCCCCGGGTTGGGGAGGAGATCTTGCCCCAAGTGGAGGAGTTCAAGTACCTCGGAGTCTTGTTCACGAGTGAGGGAAGAGTGGATCGTGAGATCGACAGGCGGATCGGTGCGGCGTCTCCAGTAATGCGGACGCTGTATCGGTCTGTTGTGGTGAAGAAGGAGCTGAGCCGCAAGGCAAAGCTCTCAATCTACCGGTCGATCTACGTTCCCATCCTCACCTATGGTCATGAGCTTTGGGTTATGACCGAAAGGACAAGATCACGGGTACAAGCGGCCGAAATGAGTTTCCCCCGCCGGGTGGCGGGTCTCTCCCTTAGAGATAGGGTGAGAAGCTCTGTCATCCGGGAGGCGCTCAAAGTAAAGCCACTGCTCCTCCACATCGAGAGGAGCCAGATGAGGTGGTTCGGGCATCTGGTCAGGATGCCACCCGAACGCCTCCCTAGGGAGGTGTTTAGAGCACGTCCGACCGGTAAGAGGCCACGGGGAAGACCCAGGACACGTTGGGAAGACTATGTCTCCCGGCTGGCCTGGGAACGCCTCGGGATCCCCAGGGAAGAGCTGGACGAAGTGGCTGGGGAGAGGGAAGTCTGGGCTTCCCTGCTTAGGCTGCTGCCCCCGCGACCCGACCTCGGATAAGCGGAGGAAGATGGATGGATGGATGATCAACAATTCAGCTTTTATTTCCAGGTATTTACATCTGGATCTGATACACAAATTAGAAGATAGCATTCTTTGTAATGGAACACAACATTTTTAGGTGAGCAAAAGTATTGGAACATATAAACTTAAAATAGATTAAAGACAAAGACAAAGACTTAATATTTAGTTGCAAATCCTTTGCTTTCAATAACTGCATCAAGCCTGTGAGCCATTGACGTCACCAAACTTTTGCATTCTTCTTTTATGATACTTTTCCAGGCTTTCACCGCAGCCTCTTTCAGTTGTTGTTTGTGTTTGTTTTGGGGGGCTACTCCCTTCAGTCTCCTCTTCAGCAGGTAAAATGCATGCTCTATTGGGTTTAAAGGCCTACTGAAACCCACTACTACCGACCACGCAGTCTGATAGTTTATCTATCAGTGATGAAATCTTAACATTGCAACACATGTCAATACGGCCGGGTTAACTTATAAAGTGCAATTTTAAATTTCCCGCTAAACTTCCCGTTGAAAACGTCTATATATGATGACGTTTGCGCGTGACGTCAATCGTTGAAGCGGAAGTATTCGGACACATTGTATCCAATACAAAAACCTCGGTTTTCATCGCAAAATTCCACAGTCTGGGGACGGCGTGGCGAAGTTGGTAGAGTGGCCGTGCCAGCAATTGGAGGGTTGCTGGTTACTGGGGTTCAATCCCCACCTTCTACCATCCTAGTCACGTCCGTTGTGTCCTTGGGCAAGACACTTCACCCTTGCTCCTGATGGGTGCTGGTAGCGCCTTGCATGGCAGCTCCCTCCATCAGTGTGTGAATGTGTGTGTGAATGGGTGAATGTGGAAATACTGTCAAAGCGCTTTGAGTACCTTGAAGGTAGAAAAGCGCTATACAAGTATAACCCATTTATCATTATTTATTTATTTAGTAATCTGGACATCTGTGTTGGTGAATCTTTTGCAATTTGTTTAATGAACAATGAAGACTGCAAAGAAGAAAGCTTTAGGTGGGATCGGTGTATTAGCGGCTGGCTGCAGCAACACAACCAGGAGGACTTTGACTTGGATAGCAGACGCGCTATCCGACGCTAGCCGCCGACCGCATTGATGATCGGGTGAAGTCCTTCGTCGCTCCGTCGATCGCTGGAACGCAGGTGAGCACGGGTGTTGATGAGCAGATGAGGGCTGGCTGGCGTAGGTGGATAGCTAATGTTTTTAGCATAGCTCTGTGAGGTCCCGTTGCTAAGTTAACTTCAATGGCGTCGTTAGCAACAGCATTGTTAAGCTTCGCCAGGCTGGAAAGTATGTATGTATGTATTTACATGTCCATGGTTTAATAGTATTGTTGATTTTCTATCTATCCTTCTAGTCAGGGGTTTATTTCTTTTGTTTCTATCTGCAGTTAAGCCCGATGCTATCATGTTACCTCCGTAGCTAAAGTGCTTCGCCGATGTATTGTCGTGGAGATAAAAGTCACTGTGAATGTCCATTTCGCGTTCTCGACTCATTTTCAAGAGGATATAGTATCCGAGGTGGTTTAAAATACAAATCCGTGATCCACAATAGAAAAAGGAGAGAGTGTGGAATCCAATGAGCCAACTTGTACCTAAGTTACGGTCAGAGCGAAAAAAGATGCGTACTGCACTGCACTCTATTCCTTCACTCTCACGTTCCTCATCCACGAATCTTTCATCCTGGCTCAAATTAATGGGGTAATCGTCGCTTTCTCGTCCGAATCGCTCTCGCTGCTGGTGTAAACAATGGGGAAATGTGAGGAGCCTTTCAACCTGTGACGTCACGCTACTTCCGGTACAGGCAAGGCTTTTTTTTATCAGCGACCAAAAGTTGCGAACTTTATCGTCAATGTTCTCTACTAAATCCTTTCAGCAAAAATACGGCAATATCGCGAAATGATCAAGTATGACACATAGAATGGATCTGCTATCCCCGTTTAAATAAAAAAAATTCATTTCAGTAGGCCTTTAAGTCTGGAGACTGACTTGGCCAGTCTAAAACCTTCCACTTCTTGCCCCGATGAACTCCTTTGTTGTTTTGGTCGTTATCTGGCTGCATGATGAAGGATCTACCGATCAGTTTGGTTGCATCTTTCTTTAAATTAGCAGACAAAATGTTTCTGTAGACTTCTGAGTTAATTTTGCTGCTGCCATCATGTGTTACATCATCAAAGAAGATGACGTCCCAGAAGAAGCCATGCAAGCCCAAGCCATGACATTATGTTTCACAGATGAGCTTGTATGTTTGGGGTCATGAGCAGATCCTTTCTTTCTCCAAACGTTCGCCTTTCCATCACTATGAAAGAACTTAATCTTTGTCTCATCGGTCCCATAAAACTTTTTCCCAGAATTTTTGAGGCTCATCTCTGTACCTTTTGGCAAATTCCAGCCTGGCCTTCCTGTTCTTCTTGCTAATGAGTGGTTTGCATCTTCTAGTGTAGCCTCTGTACTTCTGCCAACATTAGATTGTGATACCTTCACTCCTGCACTCTGGAGGTCGTTGCTGATGTCACTAACAGTTGTTCTTTATAGCTCTCACAATGTTTCTGTCATCAACTGCTGATGTTTTCCTTGGTCTACCTGTTCCACGTCTGTTGCTTAGTACACCAGTGGTTTCTTTCTTCTTCAGGACATTCCAAATGGTTGTACTGGCTATGGCCATCTTCTCTCAGATTCACAATTACTTCTTTTTCACCCATAGACAGCTCTCTGGTTTTCATGTTGGTTCCACCTCTAAATGCAGTCTGCGCAGGCAAAACCTATCCTACCCAATCTGAAACTGAGCTGAGACATTCAGTGCTATTTATTGTTTGAATAATCAATGTAATTTGGAGACACCTGGGCAACAAAACACACCTGTCAGTCACATGTTCCAATACTTTTGCTCTCATGAAAAATGGGTAGGTTGAAACAAAAGGTGCTATCTTCTAAGTTGTGTATCAGATCCAGATGTAAATACCTGGAAATGAAAGCTGAAATGTTGATCTCTTGTCCCAAATTCATGTTTTGATGTCAAACCCAAATGTTTTCAGTCTACAACAAAAATAAACAAGTTAGACTCACTGTTCCAATACTTTTGGAGGGCACTGTATATGTGTGTGTGTATATATATATATATATATATATATATATATATATATATATATATATATATATATATATATATATATATATATATATATATATATATATATATATATATGTGTGTGTGTGTATATATATATATGTGTGTGTATACACTACCGTTCAAAAGTTTGGGGTCACCCAAACAATTTTGTGTTTGAGCCTTCATTTCTAAGAACAAGAATAGACTGTCGAGTTTCAGATGAAAGTTCTTTTTCTGGCCATTTTGAGCGTTTAATTGACCCCACAAATGTGATGCTCCAGAAACTCAATCTGCTCAAAGGAAGGTCAGTTTTGTAGCTTCTGTAACGAGCTAAACTGTTTTCAGATGTGTGAACATGATTGCACAAGGGTTTTCTAATCATCAATTAGCCTTCTGAGCCAATGAGCAAACACATTGTACCATTAGAACACTGGAGTGATAGTTGCTGGAAATGGGCCTCGATACACCTATGTAGATATTGCACCAAAAACCAGACATTTGCAGCTAGAATAGTCATTTACCACATTAGCAATGTATAGAGTGTATTTCTTTAAAGTTAAGACTAGTTTAAAGTTATCTTCATTGCAAAGTACAGTGCTTTTCCTTCAAAAATAAGGACATTTCAATGTGACCCCAAACTTTTGAACGGTAGTGTATATATATATATATATATATATACATATATATAAAACAATATGTATACATATGTGTGTGTATATATACAGTATGTGTGTGTGTATTTGTATATAATTGCATATGTAATTTGCACAATACAGTATATAAAAAGCTCCTGTGCTAGTGAGTTCAGAGTTAAATCTTCTCCAGGTTGCCAGATAAGTGCTGGTGGCGGTGAGAGGGCGCCAGACAGGAAGAACGCGGTGGTGCGATGTGTCAGCCATGACAGGTACACAGTGTCGCAGCACCCGCTAACATCACAGACACACAATGAGGCAAAGCGTCAGCGCTAACTGCCAACACTGAGCGTCTCGTTGTCCGCCTCAGTGACGACCGGAGACATATTTGCAGACAGCAGCGGTGCCTCCGAACGCCACTTTAATCGGTTATGTGACACAGCTTATATTTTGAAAAACTGCCATTGCGAAACGTATAATTGTTGCTTGCACACCCAAAAAACATCACAACACCGCCCGGTGCGTCTCCATTATTTTCTGTGACACCCCTACAGGATAAAGACAATTTTTTGCCCCCAACCGCGATTACAAATATTTGTCTATAAAATTGTTATAAGTACACCTCTGCATAACATTGCATCCTT
>NC_084738.1:57815479-57832979 GCF_033978785.1 Entelurus aequoreus | reverse complement strand
TTGTGTTAACATTTCCTTTCTGCCCTGATAACTGACGGCATTATAATCAGAGGAAGGTTGAAATTGAATATATTCTCTCCTGCACCTTATTTTCCATAGGTCATAAAAAAGTCAATAATTATCGATATCGACCGATATAATAATACTGTATTTTTCGGACTATAAGTCACAGTTTTTTTCATAGTTTGGCCGGGGGTGCGACTTATGTGTGAAATTATTAACACATTACCGTAAAATATCAAATAATATTATTTAGCTCATTCACGTAAGAGACTAGACGTAGAAGATTTCATGGGATTTAGCGATTAGGAGTGACAGATTGTTTGGTAAACGTATAGCATGTTCTATATGTTATAGTTATTTGAATGACTCTGACCATAATATGTTACGTTAACATACCAGGCACGTTCTCAGTCGGTTATTTATGCGTCATAAAACGCACACTTATTCAGCCAGTTGTTCACTATTCTTTATTTATTTTAAATTGCCTTTCAAATGTCTATTCTTGGTGTTGGATTTTATCAATTAAATTTCCCCCCAAAAATGCGACTTATACTCCAGTGCGACTTATATGTTTTTTTCCTTCTTTATTATGCATTTTCGGCCGGTGCGACTTATACTCCGGAGCGACTTATAGTCCGAAAAATACGGTAATAATATTTAAATAATTAATGCATAACAAAAATTCCTTTCCATAGTTAAGAATAACAGGGCAAATTAATGTTACACAGACGTTATTTCCTAGCACTAAACCTGCAGAAAATAGTTCTCAGGTTTTTCTATGTTTACATTTTCACACTTTGCACTATTTTCTTACACTTTATGAAGCATTTCTTACATATTATTTTTGCACCTTTATTTTAAGAGATTATTGTTAAGTGTTCAATGTGATTTTACTATTTTGTTTACATTGTCTGAGTGTTTTCCGTGCTTTTGTTGAAATTTCCTTTCAAATAAAAATTTTATATTCAATATTTTTTCAACATAGGTCATAAAAAACAATAATTATCGATATCGCCTGATATAAAACACTGATATCGTGATACAGTTTTCAGCCGTATTGCCCAGCCCTAATGTGACATTAGCATCGAGCGTCACCTTAGCTAGCGCGTCTCGTCCGTAGCCGGCCTCCTGCGCCGTGTGCTGCTTCTCGATGACGTCGCGGCCTGTGGCCACGGTGCGGAACAGGAGGGCCTTCTCCACGTTGTCCTGCTTGGTGCTCAGCAGGTCCCCGATCACCGACGTCAGCTTGGTGTTCTCGATAAAAGTCACGTCGCCGTCCAAGTCGAAGGTCAGGTTCCCCTGAGAGAGACAGTGGGCACACATCCCGACGGTCAGCGAGACGTGGCGCCGTGTTGAAGGAAGAGGGGGGGGAGAGTGGTGGGTGCTTACCAGGTGCAGGATGGTGGCCAGGATCTTGTACGCCGTCTGGACCTCGTCCCCCGTGAAGCCGATCACCTTCATGGCATCGGCCACGGCTTTGAAATCGGCGCCGTCGTTGATGCACGACTTCAGACGCAAAGCGGAGGTTGTGTTTCAGTGCTAGCGCTAAGCATGTGCAACATGAAACCATTCACAGGCATTTGAGCACTCTTTAAGGGTAAAAAGAAAAGAGGAAAACCGACAAAAAAAGGAGGAACATTTCTATCAGCACAAAGTGCTGCCACGCAAGCCTTGAAAAGAAATTTTGAAAATCAAGACTACATTTCTTGCAATTGGGTGCATTTCTACACGTTACCTTTAGATTTATTCTCATCTACCAACCTCATTTGGCTGTTTTTTGACAATTATTTGTCCAATTTAACGTACCACAGAAACGTTAGTTTTTTGTTGTTGATATTTACTAACATTGTTGTCATTGCATTACATGCAAAAAACTTTGAAAACGTTGGCAACTCTGGCCTGTAGCCACGCCCCCTAGAGCAGTGTTTTTCAACCTTTTTTGAGCCAAGGCACATTTTTTTCATTGAAAAAATGCGGAGGCACACCACCAGCAGAAATCATTAAAAAATGAAACTCAGCAGCCGATATTGACAATAAAAAGTTGTTGTCGCAATTGTTGGATATGACTTTAAAGCATAACCAAGCATGCATCAATACAGCTCTTGTCTCAAAGTAGGTGTACTGTCACCACCTGTCACATCACGCCGTGACTTATTTGCAGCTTTTTGCTGTTTTCCTGTGTGTCGTGTTTTGGTTCTTGTCTTGCGCTCCAATTTTGGTGGCTTTTTCTCTTTATTTGGTATTTTCCTGTAGCAGTTTCATGTCTTCCTTGACCGCTATTATTTCAGTTGTTTTTATCCTTCTTTGTGGGGACATTGTTGATTGTCATGTCATGTTCGGATGTACTGTACATTGTGGACGCTGTCTTTGCTCCACAGTAAGTCTTTGCTGTCGTCCAGCATTCTGTTTTTCTTTCCTTTGTAGCCAGTTCAGTTTTAGTTTAGTTCTGCATAGCCTTCCCTAAGCTTCAATGCCTTTTCTTAGGGCCACTCACCTTTTGTTTATTTTTGGTTTAAGCATTAGACACCTTTTTACCTGCACGCTGCCTCCCGCTGTTTCCGACATCTACAAAGCAATTAGCTACCTGCTGCCACCTAATGATATGCAAGAGTATAACGTGGTAAGTCTGCCGATCTCCAGACAGAACAGACACTCAACAATGGCACATTATTTGCGGATTATAATTATTGGTTTGCAAAAAATATTTTTACCCCAAATAGGTGAAATTAGATAATCTCCCACGGCACACCAGACTGTATCTCACGGCACAGTGGTTGAAAAACACTGCCCTAGAGGAAATACACTTCGGTCTTGTGACCTGTTTACGTCGTCATGTCAACAATATATTTTCTCACTGGCTACTAATAAATACTCTAAACCCGCAACTGGTTCGGAACTAACAGTGTTTGTGTTATAATCATCCAAACATGATTAGCAGCGACGCAGAAAGTTATCAACGTTGTGGCTCGGAGAGACAGCAAGTAAGCTAGCCAGCTAGCGACGGCGTGGCGCCGTTGGGAGAGTGGCCGTGCCAGCAGCCTGAGGGTTCCTGGTTCGATCCCCAGCTTCTACAAACCAAGTCACATCCGTTGTGTCTAGAGATGTCCGGTAATATCGGACTGCCGATATTATCGGCCGATAAATGCTTTAAAATGTATTATCGGAAATTATCGGTATCGGTTTCAAAATTATCGGTATCGGTTTCAAAAAGTAAAATTATGACTTTTTAAAACGCCGCCGTGTACACGGACGTAGGGAGAAGTACAGAGCGCCAATAAACCTTAAAGGCACTGCCTTTGCGTGCCGGCCCAGTCACATAATATCTACGGCTTTTCACACACACACAAGTGAATGCAAGGCATACTTGGTCAACAGCCAAACAGGTCACACTCAGGGTGGCCGTATAAACAACTTTAACACTGTTACAAATATGCGCCACACTGTGAACCCACACCAAACAAGAATGACATCCGCACCGCACCGTAACATAACACAAACACAACAGAACAAATACCCAGAACCCCTTGCAGCACTAACTCTTCCGGGACGCTACAATATACACCCCCCGCCATTTCCGGTGTCGTGTGTTGCTCCTTCGATTCCCATCCTTACACGCTACGATATTTCATTAAAACAACGCAAAAGTCATATTTTGACGCGGAAATTAATGTTTAAATTTGGGTCATTTCACGTGCCTGCATTCAATAGCAGTTGGAGCCCATCAGGACGAAAAAGTCCTCAGGGAATTATGAATGCATTCATATTTGTTTCTACTAAGCCTAAATTGACGTAACAATCATTTTAACTGTATTTTAACCCTTTGAATGCCAATTTGATCTGATTATTTGAGTGTTCTTTTTAGGCTTTTCTTCAAAACAAAACGCTGAAATTAGAAAATGCATGATGATGTAATGACTGTACAGTTAAACATTTTCCTTTTTGGTAATACATGGGAACTTGTTTGTGTCCCATGATGCTAAACTGCCATTAAGTTTGTAATATAACAAAATTACTTTCATTAGTAATATTATGTATATTTACATATGAACCATTTTACCCTTTAACCCCTTAACATTTATTATATGGATGATGACTCATTTTATGCAAATTTTTCAAATACAGTAAATAACACAATAAAAAAATGGGCATTCAGAGGTTTAAAGTAAGGAAAAAAAACTTGGCATGTTTAGTATTTTTTATTTATGACGGAAGCTGATTGAAAGATTTAAGCGAAAAAAATATAAGCAATATGAACACATTTTTTATACTCTTAACTCCCTGAGGACTTTTTCATGTTGCCGGGCTCAAACTTGTATTATTCTTATTTTTATATTGACCCATTTATTGAACAAGAAAAACCAACCTGCTTTTTCAAAATGATGGTCAACAAATAAAGCAAACATATAGATTAATAAGTCCCTATGATCCCCTAAGGTTATGGTTTTTTTTTACCTTTTCCACTACAGAGGGAGCCCGGGGCTCCCTTTCAAATAATACCGAATGAGTAATCTCACTCTTGTTTTTAATCATATTCCATAATTATATAATTTACAACCTTGTCAATTGATGTAAAAACGCATCAATCACAAAGATTATTATTTATCTAACACATAAACCTTAGGCTTAGGTCAGGCAGATTAGAAAAAAAAGTACTAACCAAATATATACTGCATAAGAAGGGACTTCCACATAATGAATGGAAAATACATTTAAATACTATGTTTCCTAAATAAGCAGTCAATGAAATATAATGAAAATACAGCTTTACCGCTTTTGTCCTAATTTTTGCACTCAAAAAACTTTTCTGGGACTTTAGCTTCAGAGTTTGATATTGTCATTACTGCCACAAGTGGTGGAAAAGTGTATTACAACTGAGTACCGCGGCCCATACGGACCACAGCTCAGAAACAAGATATTTTTTTGGCGGCCCAACAATTATGCCCCTATGGTTAAGAAACACTGCCCTAATGCACAGGTGTCAAACACAAGGGTACGGGGGCACGAAATGGTCCGCCACTTCATTTTATGTGGCCCGCGAAAGCTCAGAAATAATCTGTGTGTTCCAATAAAGTATTTCAAAAAATTTTTTTTTGTAAAAAATAGTAATGATTAATAAATATTTTTTTCCATAAAATAATTATGAAATCAATTACAAAAAGCAAAAATTAAATTAGAATAAATAAAGCACTGTACTTCATCTTTTCTAACTAAATGTATCCATCCTTTCAATTTTGTCAGAAAATATTTATGTAGTGCATAATAGTGAACATATTTTAAACTTTATCATTATCTGCTCATGCAACAAATAATATATCATATACTGTTTAACAATTGTTTGTAAAAATAGAAATAAATGTCTGCTTGTCACCTCGACTCACCATTTCAAGGCAAGATATCCATCAATTTGTACGTGAAAACAAACTAATAATGGAATGCAATAATGGAGGGCTGCAACAACTAATCGATTAAATCGACTAAAATTGATTATTAAAATAGTTGCCGATTAATTTAGTCATCGATTCGTTGGATCTATGCTATGCGCAGTTTTTTTTTTAATTTTTTTTTAATAAACCTTTACTTATAAACTGCAACATTTACAAACAGCTGAGAAACAATCAAAATAAGTATGGTGCCAGTATGTTGGTTTTTTTCAAAAAAATACTGGATAGGATAGAAATGTAGTTTGTCTCTTTTATCCGATAATTAATCGATTAATCGAAGTAATAATCTACAGATTAATCGATTATCAAATTAATCGTTAGTTGCAGCCCTACAATAATGTAATAATATCACGAGGCGATTCCACAATTACATTCATAAATATTCACCGTTACCAGTGGCCCTCAATGAAATTGAGTTTGACGCTAAAGGTTAAAAATACAGTGGTAACTGGCTAATAAGGTTCGATGTGTTGAAGCGCAATGTTTTTATTCCCCTCTTCGGGGAATGTTGTCAGAAAATTTGGTGCAAATAGCACAGGAAAAGACCCACACGATGGACGCCATTGTTTCCTCACAGCGCTAATGGGGAGTTGGAGGAGAGGAAGTGCTTGATTCGCTCACCTTAACCTACCTGGACGGGCAATCTCGTCACATTGGTACATTTTTTTTTTTTTATTGTTAACGGTTGTCAGAGCGTATCTTTAATTTTATCGGACATCATTTTGTGCACATCCAGGGAAAATGGATTCACTTTTTGGAAGGGATGAATTTTAAAAAAGCAACTGACCTTTATCTGGCCTCCCACTTTGATGTAGTTGTAGCTCTTTGGGTCCTTTTGGACGTGTAGAGAACGCAGCAGAGATTCCGGGGCTCCTTTCAGCAGCTTGTACACACAACACACAGGTTTGTTGTTGGCAGCAGCAGCAGCACGACAATGTGAGACGAGTGTTCACCTGGTAGAAGGAGTGGAAGCTCCTCTCGCCTTCCTGCTGGAAGATGACTCTGGACTGGCGGGTGATATCAATATGTCACATTACTATACTATCCATGGTGGACAAGTCAACTAGACACCGAGCAATATGGATTGTTCAGGGCCGATAGCGATTATTAGTAGTCAAATTGGCTAATAAGCCATATTTAGACTTATTTAAAGATGAATATTATATGTCAGTAAACATCTGGACAAGATTTTAAGTTGTTTTCTGAACATTATTTTTTAGGAAAAGTGGCACCAGTAGTGACATAAAGTTTGATGTTGTGTTTAATTTATCGTCAAAAAACATCAAACACCTTTATTATGTGTGTCTACGAGGAGCAGCAACATTCGATTTCAAAATCACATTTAAAAAAATTCTCTAGATCACAATAACTCATCTCCTCCAAAAGGGCTGGAGCTTGAGCAGTGCTTATTACTTATCTACTATTGAATTGTTTTACATACTAAATACTGATGTCACATGTGTAGACAGTGTATCTGCTGATATCGATTTAAAAAGCCTGATAGAGAGAAAAAAAGAGAGTCTGATATGATCAAAAAAAAGTCTGATACCAATTAAAAAGGCTGATACGATAAAAAAAAGGCTTATACCGATGACAAAAGGCTGATACCGATTGAAAAAAAGGCTGATACCAATAAAAAAAAGGCTGATACCGATAAAAAAGACTGACACCGATTTGAAAAAGTCTGATACTGATTAAAAAAGGGCGAATATCGATAAAAAAGGCTGATACCGATTAAAAAAGGCTGATACCGATAATACATGGCTGATACTGATTTTAAAAGGCTGATACCGATTAAAAAAGGCTGATACCGATAATACAAGGCTGATACCGATAATACAAGGCTGATACTGATTTAAAAAGGCTGATACCGATAAAAGAATGCTGACACGGATAAAACAAGGCTGATACCGATTTAAAAAAGACTGATACTGATGTTTAAAAAGCTGATATGGATTAAAAAATGCTGATATGGATTAAAAAATGCTGATACCGATTAAAAAAAGGCTAATACTGATTACAAAAAGGCTGGTGTCGATTAAAAAGTCTATGCTGCTGCTGTCATATAGACTGTATATACTGTAATATTGTACATGGTCATTGGTTTATATTGTATATATGTTATAGACATAATATAATATATCTGTATATAAATTACTCTGTACACATATTATGTATATATTCGTATATATGTTAGATTTGTTTATAGCTATATTAGTCTATTTAAACCTGCATTGTCCTTTCCATCATTGTAACTGAGCTACTGTGTTGAACAATTTCCCTTGTGGATCATTAAAGTTTTTCTAAGTCTAAAAAAGTCTTATGCCGATAAAACAAGGCTGATACCGATAAAACAAGGCTGATACCGATTAAAAAACTCTGAGACCCATAAAAAAACGCTATTACCGATAAAAAAAGAGGCTGATACCGAATTTAAAAAAAGGCTGACACCAATTAAAAAAAAGCTGATACCGATTAAAAAAAGGCTGATTCCGAATTAAAAAACGCTGACACCGATTAAAAAACGCTGACACCGATAAAAAAGGCTAATTCCGATAAAAAAGTCTGATAGATTAAAAAAGGCTATTACCGATAAAAAAAAGGCTAATACCGATAAAAAAAGGCTGATACCGATTTTAAAAAAAGGCTGATACTATTTAAAAAAGGCTGATACCGATTAAAAAACGCTGACTCTGATAAAAAAGGCCAATACCGCTAAAAAAGTCTGATAGATTAAAAAAGGCTAATACAGATAAAAAACGCTGATACCGATTTAAAAAACGCTGATATCGAATAAAAAAAAAGGCTGATACGATTAAAAAAAGGGTGATACCGATAAAAAAAGGCTGAGACGGATTTTTAAAAAAAGGCTGAGACCGATTTAAAAAAGGGCTGACACTGATAAAACAAGGCTGACACTGATAAAACAAGGCTGAAACCGATTTTAAAAAGGCTGGTGCCGATAAAAAAGGCTGATATCGATTAAGAAAATGGCAGATATCTGTAAAAAAAAAAAGGCAGATATTGACAAAAAAAACGCTAATTCCGTTAAAAAAAGGGCTAAAACAATTTAAAAAAAGGCTAATACCGAAATAACAAGGCTGATACTGAAAAAACAAGGCTGATACGATACAAAAACCGCTGATACCGATACAAAAACCGTTGATACCGATTAAAACAAAAACACTGATTCTGGTAAAAAAAAAAAAAACGCTGATACTGATAAAAAGGGTGATATTGATTTTAAAAAAAAGGCTGATATCAATTTAAAAATGCTGATATCGATTTTAAAAAAGGCTGATACCGATAAAAAAGGCTTATACTGATAAAAAAAAAGGCTGATACCAATGAAAAAAGGCTGATATCGATAAAAGGCTGATATCGTTTAAAAAAGGCTAATACCAATAAAAAAACGCTCATACTGATAAAAAAAAGGCTGAAACCGAGAAAAAACTGTAGGTCAAAATGTCAAATATCGGCGCCGATGATGACTAATCGGTGGATCTAGAACTGAAGCTAGCTAGAACTAGGCACCTTCTCCAGCAGGTAGTTGTTGATGTGTCCTCCGATGGGGTCTCCCTTGAAGTCAAAGTTGATGTCCATGTACTTGCCGAAGCGGCTGGAGTTGTCGTTGCGATTGGTCTTGGCGTTTCCGAAGGCCTCCAGGACGCAGTTGGACTTGAGCAGCGTGTTTTTCACCCTGCGGGAGGAGGCGCTCGGTTACTTTTACAACTTCATGGTCCAATCTGATTGTAGCCTTATTTGGCGATCAGCATTCTTTTCAAGAGAGAAATAAAGAGTCTGTGACGATATACAACTGTATCACTGCAACACCTGGCAGAAATGAACGTAAAAGCCCTAATAAAGTTCTTGCACATTTAAAAAGCTTGTACATTTTATGGTAAAAAACTGCCAGCTAAGTTGACAGAACTTTACTGTAATAATATAATCCATTTACAGCAGTGGGGTCCTAACTTTTCCCAGCGAGGGCCACATTCAGTGGGGGCCGCACTTTGGACAACCCGTATTTACACTAATGCACTGTAGGAACAATAGTCATAGATTTTACACAAAAAAACTGGCAGGTCGGTTGCCCAAATTTTACTGTAAAAATAGAAGATATTTTCCAATTTACAGTACAGTAAATTCCGGACTATTAGTCGCTATTTTTTTCCTTCGCTTTGAAACCCTGCAGCTAATTTATGGAGTTTTACTGTAAATAGTTTTCATAAAACACATGCAAACACACTGAAAAGGTTTGTTATTGTTTGTGCTATGGCGCCATCTTCTGGACGAGTTCCTTCCATTTGGTGCTGTCAACCGGACGTAGAAGTGCCGTTCCTTGCTCGAGCCACCCGTAACGTTTCTACTCGTATTCATTCTTCTTTCCTCACTCCAAGCAACGGTTGTAAGTTTTACAATACAACTAATACAATTCCTACTTACTAATCCGTCCCATGCGTGATATCTGTCGGAGTGTTTTCATGCATAATGTAATCAAGCTAACGTCGTTAGCATTAGCTAATATGCTAACAGGTTTAAGAGTGTCTCTGTTAGTATTATTACTTACAATGGCATTATTTTTGTATTGTGTCACAAAAACGTCATTGTGGAGTTATTGAGTCCGTTTAGCTGATTGGAGAGCTAGCTTCCGCAGCGAGTGGGTCCACGACAATGACTTCTGTTTTGTTTGATCAGCCGTTTTACTGCCGCGTTACAGACACCGTTTGGAAACAATTAAGGTATGTAAATAAACATTTACTAAATATTTATGTGTAAACGTATATATCTGCGACTTATAGTCCGGAGCGGCTAATATAAAGAAAAAACGATTCTAAAATTTAGTGGGTGCGTCTTATATTTGCGCTCTATAATCCGGAAAATTCAGTACTTTCGTGTAAAAACCGCTGTAAACGTTACAGTGAATAACATCTCAAATCTCTGTGAACCTGTGGAAGGATCATGACCTTTGCCAGAGGAGAGCTACACCTCAGGGGGCAAGGCAGGACGTCCCGAAGACCATCACACCCCCCAGGTAGAAACATCCTCCCTATAGTTTGAGTGTGTGTGTGTGTGTGTGTGTGTGTGTGTGTGTGTGTGTGTGTGTGTGTGTTCTGGCAATGCTTACTTAATGGGGACATCGCTCTGTTTACACAGTCACCTTTAGGGGACCTCTGATGGTATGGGGACAAAAAAACAGGTCTCCTATAGGGAAACCTTTTTAAATGATAGTCAGATCCATTCTGAAGATGCCTAAGTGATTTTTAAGCTTTGGCCCATAAAACATGTTTACTGGTTAGTTTGAGTGTGAGACATTTGCACAGCAGCCCCCTCATCGGGCTGTAGCTGACAACTTCATTACTGCTAAATAGCAGTTTTCAGTAATATCACAGAAGATGCCGGATTTGCTTTAACATTTAAGTGGTGAAACTTCCTATAAGAGGACAGCTGTACTTAGACTTAGACAAACTTTAATGATCCACAAGGGAAATTGTTCAACACAGTAGCTCAGTTACAATGATGGAAAGTGTAAGGATGGAAAGGACAATGCAGGTATAAATAGACTAAAAAAGCTATAAAAAAATCTAACATATATACGAATATATACATAATATGTGTACAGAATAATTTATATACAGATATATTATATTATGTCTATAACATATATACAATATATACCAATGACCATGTACAATATTACAGTATATACAGTATATATAACAGCAGCAGCATAAAATAGAGAGTAGGTCCAGCAGGAAATAGAAGATAGACATTATAAACAAAGAGAAGTAGCTAACATGTCAGGTGTCAGATAATAGGCAGATGTCATCTATTGCTGTATGGCGAGTGATTGTACAGCTGGATGGAGTACGGAATGAAGGAGTTCTTGAATCGCACAGTGTGGGAAGGAAGTTGAAGGAGCCTGTTGGAGTATGAGCTCCGCTGTCCCTTAATTGTCAGGTGGAGTGGGTGGGCAGGATTGTCCGTGATGGCGAGCAGTTTGTCCAGTGACCTCCTGTCCCTCACCGACACAAACGCCTCCAACCGTGTGCCAATAGTTTGGCCGGCTTTCTGGATCAGTTTATCAATCCGGTTTGAATCCCTTTTGCTGGCGCTGCTCCCCCAACCAACCACTGCAAAGTACAGTGCACTGGCCACAACAGACTGATAAAATATCTCCAACAACTTGCTGCACACATTAAAGGACCTAAGCTTCCTCAGGAAAAAGAGTCTGCTCATGCCCTTCTTGTAAACAGCTTTGCAGTTGTCTTTCCAGTCCAGTCTGCTGTTCAAGTGGACTCCCAGGTACTTGTACTGCTCCACTACTGCCACCTCCCGGCCCTGGATCTTGATGGGCTCCACCGGGGTCACTCTCTTCCTGAAGTCAATGACCAGCTCCTTGGTCTTGTCCACATTAAGGACCAGATGGTTCGCCTGAGACCACTCCACAAAGTCAGCGATCAGTGTCCTGTACTCCAATTCCCGTCCCTCTCCGATACACCCGACCACAGCAGAGTCGTCAGAGTATTTCTGCAGGTGGCAGGACCTGGAACTATACTGGAAGTCTGAGGTGCACAGGGTGAACAGGAAAGGAGACAGGACGGTCCCCTGTGGAGCACCTACACCACTGACCACAGTATCCGACAGGGAGCTCCCCAATCGCACAAACTGGGGCCTGTCAGACAAGTAATCAGTGATCCAGGAGACAATGGATGAACTGACACCCATCCTGAGCAACTTGTCACTCATCAGAATTGGCTGAATGGTGTTAAAGGCACTGGAGAAATCAAAAAACATGATCCTCACAGTGCCCTTCCCACCATCCAGGTGAGAGTGAGCATGATGCAGCAGGTAGATAACAGCATCGTCCACTCCTACATGGGGCTGATATGCAAACTGTAGAGGATCCAGGGAAGGAGCCACCAGTGGTCTCAGCTGATCCAGCACAAGTCTCTCGAGGACCTTCATGACCTGGGACGTCAGGGCAACAGGTCTGAAGTCGTTCAAGCCCGATGGTATGGGCTTCTTGGGCACCGGCACTATGCAGGATGTTTTCCATAGCACTGGTATCCATTCTAGCTTCAGACTCAGGTTGAAGATGGAGAGCAGGATCCCAGTTAGCTGAGCAGCGCAAGTCTTCAGGACCCAGGGGTTGACTCGGTCAGGGCCTGCTGACTTAGCTGGATTTACTCTCTCCAGCTGCCGTCTTACAAGTCCAGGTGTCAGACACACCGAGCTGGCTTTCTCAGTGGGGGTGGAAGTGAGGGAGGGGGGAGGGGGTGAAGAAACGGCTGTGGCAGGTAAAAGAGATGGAGTTAGTGTGTTGAAGTTCAGGGGAGGTGTGAGAACAGGAGTAGTGGGGGGAGGGCCAGTAAGGGGTGCGTTGCTAAATCTATTGAAAAACAAATTCAGCTCGTTGGCTCTATCTACACCCCCATCCAGCAGTTTGGCTTTATTATTGAAGCCTGTGATGGCCTTCATACCCTTCCAAACCTCACGAGTGTTGTTTTGTTGGAGTTTAGCTTCAAGCTTCCTCCTGTAGGCATCTTTCCCTTGTTGAAGCTGAACTTTGAGCTGCCACAGAATCCTCTTCAACTCGTCCCGATCACCGGATCTGAAGGCTCGCTTCTTTTTATTTAGCAGCACCTTTAGCTGGCTGGTGATCCAGGGCTTGTTATTTGGGTAACAGTGGACAGTTTTTGGAGGGATGATGGAGTCCTCACAGAAATTTATGTAGTCAGTGATGCAGTCTGTGAGGTTGTCAATATCTGTTCCGTGAGGCTTACAGAGTACTTCCCAGTCTGTAGTCTCAAAGCAGTCTTGTAAGGCTATGCCCGCCTCAATACTTCTCATTTGCACGGATTTAGTTGAGATGGGCTGCCTCCTCACAGCAGGAACGTAATGAGGTGTTAAAAGCACCAGATTATGATCAGACCGTCCCAAGGAGGGCAGGGCAGTGGCGCTGCATGCATCTTTTGAATTAGCATACAGTAAGTCCAGAGTTTTATTTTCCAGTGCTGCACAGTGTACATATTGATGGAAAGTGGGTAAAATAGAGTCCAGAGAAACATGATTAAAGTCCCCCGAAATGAGAATGAGGGTAGTGCTGTATTCTGAGGATCATGTCATATTTAATTTGAACTTTATTTTTATTTATATTGTTTTAAATGGTCCTCAGTAGTCACGTACAAATTTGTGTGAATTATGCAAAATTATTTAAATTTGGTCCCCATGAACCATATTAACTCTTTTTCCCCAGTAAGTATGATCAGCACATTACTTCATCAATCCAGAGATTTAAAGACATGTATGAGCTAACTGGGCAGTGGCCATTTTACCTCATTTTTGTATGCCTCCACAACCTGTAGAAAGGGTGGTCCCCACAAGTGATGATCAAAAACTTGGTCCCCATTCCAAATGATAACCAGTATGTGTGTGTGTGTGTGCGTGTGTGAACATGCTGCAGGTTCTTGCCTCCCTCACCTCTCAACCTCAGCCCGCTGATTGGGGTTGGTGATGGCAGCGATGTACTGCATGATGTATTTGCTGGCCTCCGTCTTTCCTGCTCCGCTTTCCCCTGAAACACAGCAAACAAACTCCAGTCAGTCAACAAGACAATTTTTTTTTTTAATACACTCCACTGCAAACATGAAGCTTTTATTGTCATTCATTGCACACAATATACACTTAAAGGGGAACTACACGTTTTGGAATGTTGTCTATCATTCCTTATCCTTATATAAAACAATAACACATATGTATTTTTGCATTCTAAGTCATAACTAAAGGTTAGCAAAAGTCAGCTAACAATGGAGCAAATAGGAGCCGCTCTATTTCGCCTATAAAGCGCTCTAAAAAACCTCCATCAAGGTTTTATACACACTCTGTAAGGGTATATGTAATATAATAACATTCATAATAACATGTAATATTTACGTATTTTGATCATTTTTAACCATACGGCGGCGTATTAATTTCACAGATGCATCACAACGTTCACTTTTCCCTTCAACAACAACAACACATGGCAGACTTGATGAAAGACAACAAAAACTACTTTGGGGCAAATGATGATCAAGAAACATATTTTTGAGCCTGAATATAAAAAGGATGATCTACAAGTTTTAGAAGCTGTGTGCTAAACAGATGCAGCTTTGATCAAACACTAAGCATCGTGGAGCAGTATTGCTAAGTGCTAAACAAGACATACAAACATATTAAAACAATCACTTACTGTACAATGTCTGCTCTCACCGGGATGATTATATATTCCTGTTTAGATGACGAATTAATTATAATTATAATAAAAATAAAGTTGCTGCAAACGAGCGTCTTTTTGTGTCTTTTCTCCCCTTTAATTCTTACAAATATAAAAAAATAAAATAATTATGATATAAAAGTAGCATTAAATTATCGCACACATGTTAAGCTATTATTATTATTATTACAGTATTATTATGTCCTGTAGTATGCACTGCGGTGGCACCACGTCAGAAATAGACAAAGATTTTCCAATCAAGCCGATGACTCACCCTGCCTAAAACACAACAGAGTTTCCAGGCCTCAGTCTTTATAAATGTGATCTTCTATATTTGGAGTCTATAATTTAGTTTCTTTGGAGCCAGCAAACCTCAAGAAGTGAGCTGCAGTTCCATCTCTGACCACAGAGTGGCGCCTGATTTACATTCAACTTTTTAATGGCTTGAGTGCTTTAAATGTGATTTTTTTTTTTACTGCACTTTGCACTGGGACCCATAAAGGTAAGGCGAGGGGGCGGGGTGGGGGTGTTACCTGAGATGACAATACAGGTGTCTTTGTTCCGCCTCTTCATGGCTTTGTAGGCGGCGTCGGCGATGGCGAAGAGGTGCGGCGGCCTCTCGTACAGCTCGCGGCCTTTGTACTGCTCGATGATGTCGCGGCCGTAGATGTTCATGGCGCGGTACGGGTTGACCGACACCACCACCTCGCCGATGTAGCTGTAGATCCGCCCCTTCTCGAACCTGCACGGCAAGGTGGAGGGTGAGGGACAAACGGAGGACACCTTGACGGATAGCTTGAAAGCACAAATGTAAATAAAATATGCATTTTTAAATGATTTAAAACCTTCCACTGACACTATAAACATGAACTTTATGAGCAGCATAAACGTTCATAAATACCAGAAGGTTAATAAAAATTGTTGCAGCCTAGAAGCAGCTTGAATTTTCTCCATCTCTAACTGCTCATGAAGTGAACACTCCTCACGCAGAGCTTAGAAATTTTAATTTTTTAATACGAGACCTCTCGAGGCTAATTTTGTTGCTTTAGGGTGTGGGCAAAATGTCACATATAACCCCGTAATATCAGACCAAAACATCCGGTCTTACTCGCCAGTGTTAACTTACAGTTAAAAATCTAGCATGCTAATCGTAGCATGCTAAAATGCTAACTGTAACATGTGTCAAGTACCAATATATACTACTCTGAGATGTGTACCTGAAAAAATTGTTTGAAATGCTAGCATGCTAACATTAGCATGCATCAAGTACCAAAATATGACTGAGGTGTATACCTACCAAATTAGCTAAAAGCTAGCATACATAGGTAAAGGCAGGTTAAAGAAGGTAAAAAGAAGGCAAACTATAAGTAAAAGCAGGTAAGTGAAAGGTAAAAATAATGTACACAGAAGGTAAAAGAAGGTAGTTAGGTAATAAGAAGGTAAACAGTATGTAATAGCAGGTAAAAGAAGGTAAACAATGAGTAAAAGTAGGTTAAAAAAGATTTTTTAAATTATGTAAACAGCAAGTAAAATGAGGTAGTTAGGTAAAAAGAAGGTAAACGATGGATAAAATGGGGCGGCATGAAACCGTGCCAGAAACTTGAGGGTTGCAGATTCACTCCCCGCCTCTTGACATACAAATCACTGCCGTTGTGTCCTTGGGCAGGACACGTCACCCTTGCCCTCGGTGCCGCTCACACTGGTGAATGAATGATGGGTGGTGGTCGGAGGGGCCGTAGGCGCAAACTGCCAGCTACGTTTTCGTCAGTCTACCCCAGGGCAGCTGTGGCTCACTTCTTTGTGAAGCGCTTTGAGTGTCTAGAAAAGCGCTATATAAATCCAATCCATTATTTTTATTAAAAGAAGGTAATAAGAAGGTAAACAATAAGAAAAAGAGGGTAAAAGATGGTAAAAGAAAGTAAGTAATCAATAGGTAAGAGAAGGTAAATTAAGTAAAAAGTAACAGCAGGTGAAATAAGGTTTTAAAAAGTAAACAGTAGGTAAAATAAGGTACATGTAGGTAAAAAGAAGGTTAAGTGTAAGTAAAACAAGGTAATTAAAAGTAGTTGTAAAGAAGTGTAAACAGTCTGTAAAAAAAGGTAAAAATTATTATAAAGTAGGTAAAATAAGTAAAAGTAGGTATTTAAAAGTAGGAAAAGGGTAAAAGGAGTTAAAACAAGATACATAGAAAGTAAAATAAAGTAAAAAGTAGGAAACAGAAGGTGAAAAGTAGGAAATGGGTAAAGAGATCAAACAAGGTAAGTGGAAGGTAAAAGTAGGCAAAAAGAAGGTAAACTATGTATAAAAGTAGGCAAAAAAGGTAAACTACAAGTAAAAGTAGGTAGAAGAAGGCAAAGGTAGGTAAAACATACTAAAATGGTAAAATGAGTTAAAACAAGGTAAATAGAAGGTAAAATAAGGTAAAATGTAGGAAACGGAAGGTAAATGAAGGTAAAAGTAGGTGAAAAGAAAGTAAAAGTAGGTAAACAGGAGGTAGAAGAAGGTCAAAAGTAGGTTAAAAGATGGTGAAAAGTAGATAAAAGGTAAAAAAATAAGGTAAAAGTAGGTGAAAAGAAAGTATTAGTAGGTAAACAGGAGGTAGAAGAAGGTAAAAAGACGGTGAAATGTAGGTAAAAGGTAACAAATAAGGTAAACGAAGGTAAAAACAAGGTCGAAGTAGGTAAAAGAAAGCACTTCATTTATGTTATGTTTATGCTTGGCGTTAAGCTAGTTCTTGCTTCAGATAAAGACTCAGTGTTCCCCCTAAATGTAATTGATCGTGGCGACATGCCATGGC
>NC_084738.1:57665479-57810479 GCF_033978785.1 Entelurus aequoreus | reverse complement strand
CTTGGCGACATCTTAGAAGTATGCTAACTTGGACTATGTCATCGTGCTAATGTTTTATGCTAGCTTTTCAGCAAATTGTGTATGTTTTAACCTAAAAATCATGTTTTTTTATAATTTGTGTCATCCTGGAAGTATGCTAACGCCTCTAATATTAGCATGCTAATATTTTATGCTACCTTTTTTAACTAATTTGGTGTGTTTACAGGTAAAAATAGGGCATTTCAAGACTTGGGAACATCTTAGAAGTATGCTAACTTGGACTATGTCACCGTGCTAACAATTTATGCTAGCTTTTTGTGTATGTTTTAACCTAAAATCATGTTTTTTTTATAGTTTGTGCCATCTTGAAAGTATGCTAACGCCTCTATATTAGCAAGGTTAGTTTTTAATCCTACCTTTTTTAACAAATGTGTGTTTACACCTAAAAATAGGGCATTTCAATACTTGGCGACATCTTAGAAGTATGCTAACTTGGACTATGTTATCCTGCTAATGTTTTATGCTAGCTTTTTAGCAAATTGTGTATGTTTTAACCTAAAAATCATGTTTTTTTATACTTTGTGTCATCTTGGAAGTATACCAATGCCTCTAATATTAGCGTGCTAATATTTTATGCTACTTTTTTAACTAATTTTGTGTGTTTACACCTAAAAATAGGGCTTTTCAATACTTAGCGGCATCTTAGAAGTATGCTAACTTGGACCATGTCATCTTGCAAATTTTTTATGCTATCTTTTTAGCAAATTGTGTATGTTTAACCTAAAAATCAAGTTTTTTTTATACTTTGTGCCATCTTGGAAGTATGCTAACGCCTCTAATATATAAGCGTGCTAAAGTTTTATGCTAGATGTTTAACTACATTTGTATATTAACATTTTTAAAGGGCATTTTAATTCTTGGCGCCATCTTAGAAGTATGCTTACGTCTCTTGTATTAGCATGTTAACATTAGCATGACAACATTTCATGGTAGTTTTCTTTTCAAATTTCATATTTTTCAACCTAAAAATCTTATTTTTTTTCATATTTAGTGCCACCTTGGAAGTATGCCAACGCCTCTAATATTAGCGTGCTAATGTTTTATGCTACATGTTTTAATTTGTAAAACAATTTTAAATAGTATTTTTAGAATGTCCCGTGGGCCAATAAAAAATGAGCAGCAGGCTGCAAATAACCCCAGGGCCACACTGCTCAGAACAGGAGCATTGTTTCTCCGAGGCAGCCTCTTCAGCGCTACGCTAACTATCAAACGCACTGCTACGCTAACACGCAGCAACAGTCAAAGCTCCATTGTGTCCTGCTCGCCACCGCCAGGAGGCTGCCGTGCGCCAGGCACCATTGTTTAGGCCTTTAGACGCAGGTCTTTGTCTGAAACGGACCCTCACCGTACCCTGACACCGAGATGCTAACATGGCGAACATGTGAGGCGATGGCACCGTCGCCATTTTTAAAGTCATGAATCTCTCAGTTAGCTAAATGCTCGGACAGGCCTATGAAAATATTATATTGGAAAAAACGATTAAAGGTCAGAATATCAGGGAAATTGACATAAATGTGAGTGAAATGTTGTCAGTGTGTTGTAGGTTTTAACCTAAAAATCTTATTTTCTTAAATATTTGGTGCCACCTTAAAGTTTGCTAACTCTATGTAAGTATGCTAACCCTCTAATATTGTTATAATGTTTTATGCTACCTTTTTAACTAATGTGTGTTTACAGGTAAAAATAGGGCATTTCAAGACTTGGCGACATCTTAAAAGTATGCTAACTTGGACTATGTCATCGTGCAAACATTTTATGCTAGCTTTTTGGCAAATTGTGTAGGTTTTAACCTAAAAATCACATTTTTTTTAAATATTTGGTGCCACCTTGAAGTTATGCTAACTAACACCTCTTATACAAGAGTGCTAACGTTTTATGGTAGCTTTTTAACTAATTTTGTGTGTTTACACCTAAAAATAGGGCATTTCAAGACTTGGCGACATCTTAGAAGTATGCTAACTTGGACTATGTCATTGTGCTAATGTTTTATGCTAGCTTTTTATCAAATTGTGTATATTTTAACATAAAAAATCTGTGGGGTTGTATACTGTGTGCCATCTTGGAAGTATGCTAAGGTCTTTTATATTAGCATGCTAAAGTTTATGCTACATTTGTTAACTAATTTTGTGTGTTTACACCTAAAAATAGGGCATGTCAATACTTGGCGACATCTTAGAAGTATGCTAACTTGGACTATGTCATCATGCTAACATTTTATGCTAGCTTTTTTGCAAAATGTGTATGTTTTAATGTAAAAAATCTGGGAGTTTTTATACTTTGTGCCATCTTGGAAGGATGCTAAGGTCTTTTATATTAGCGTGCTAAAGTTTTATGCTACAATTTTTAACAAATTTCGTGTGTTTACAGGTAAAAATAGGGCATTTCAAGACTTGGCGACATCTTAGAAGTATGCTAACTTGGACTATGTCATCCTGCTAACATTTTATGCTATCTGTTTAGCAAATTGTGTATGTTTTAACCTGAAAAAAAATCTGTTTTTTTTATACTTTGTGTCATCCTGAAAGTATGCTAAGGTCTTTTATATTAGCATGCTAAAGTTTTACACTATATTTTTAAACAAATGTGTGTTTACATGTAAAAATAGGGCATTTCAAGACTTGGCGACATCTTAGAAGTATGCTAACTTGGACTATGTCATCGTGCAAACATTTTATGCTAGCTTTTTAGAAAATTGTGTAAGTTTTAACCTAAAAAATGTGTGGGGTTTTATACTTTGTGTCATCTTGGATGTATGCTAAGGTCTTTTATATTAGCATGCTAAAGTTTTATGCTACATTTTTTAACAAATTTTGTGTGTTTACACGTAAAAATAGGGCATTTCAAGACTTGGCGACATCTTAGAAGTATGCTAACTTGGACTATGTCATCGTGCGAACATTTTATGCTAGCCTTTTAGCAAATTGTGTATGTTTTGATCTAAAAAAATATGTGGGGTTTTATACTTTGTGCCATCTTGGAAGTATGCTAAGGTCTTTTATATTAGCATGCTAAAGTTTTATGCTACATTTAACAAATTTTGTGTGTTTACACGTAAAAATAGGGCATTTCCATACTTGGCGACATCTTAGAAGTATGCTGACTTGGACTATGTCATCGTGCTAACATTTTATGTTAGCTTTTTTGCAAAATTGTGTATGTTTTAATGTAAAAAATCTGGGAGTTTTTATACTTTGTGCCATCTTGGAAGTATGCTAAGGTCTTTTATATTAGCATGCTAAAGTTGTATGCTACATTTTTTTAACAAATGTGTGTTTACACGTAAAAATAGGGCATTTCAATACTTGGCAACATCTTAGAAGTATGCTAACTTGGACTATGACATCGTGCTAACATTTTATGCTAGCTTTTTTGCAAAATTGTGTATGTTTTAACCTAAAAATAAAACAGTTTTTTTATACTTTGTGCCATCTTTGAAGTATGCTAAGGTCTTTCAAATTAGCATGCTAAAGTTTTATGCTACATTTTTAAACAAATGTGTGTTTACATGTAAAAATAGGGCATTTCAAGACTTGGCGACATCTTAAAAGTATGCTAACTTGGACTATGTCATCGTGCAAACATTTTATGCTAGCTTTTTAGCAAATTGTGTATGTTTTAACCAAAAAATCATGTTTTTTTTTATATTTGGTGCCACCTTGGAGTTATGCTAACTAACACCTCTTGTACAAGAGTGCTAACGTTTTATGGTAGCTTTTTAACACATTTTGTACGTTTACACCTAAAAATAGGGCATTTCAATACTTGGCGACATCTTAGAAGTATGCTAACTTGAACTATGTCATCGTGCTAATGTTTTATGCTAGCTTTTTAGCAAATTGTGTATGTTTTAACATAAAACATCTGTGGGGTTTTATACTGTGTGCCATCTTGGAAGTATGCTAAGGTCTTTTATATTAGCATGCTAAAGTTGTATGCTACATTTTTTAACAAATGTGTGTTTACACGTAAAAATAGGGCATTTCAAGACTTGGCGACATTTTAGAAGTATGCTAACTTGGACTATGACATTGTGCTAACATTTTATGTTAGCTTTTTAGCAAAGGTTTTAACCTAAAAAAAATCTGTTTTTTTTATACTTTGTGTCATCTTGGAAGTATGCTAAGGTCTTTTAGACTAGACTAGAGGAGACTTCCTTTTTATCGTCATTCAAATTTGACCTTTACAGTACAGATAAGGACAACATTTCGTTGCAATAGCTCATGGTAGTGCAGGATAAAAAATCTATAAGGTGCAGATATAAATATAATATACATTTTATATTAGCATGCTAAAGTTTTATGGTACATTTTTTAACAAATTGTGTGTGTTTACACCTAAAAATAGGGCATTTCAAGTCTTTGCGACATCTTAGAAGTATGTTAACTTGGACTATGACATTGTGCTAACATTTTATGCTAGCTTTTTAGCAAATTGTGTATGTTTGAACCTAAAAAAAAAGCTGTTTTTTTATACTTTGTCATCCTGGAAGTATGCTAAGGTCTTTTATATTAGCATGCTAAAGTCTTATGCTACCTTTTTTAACTAATTTTGTGTGTTTAGAAAACTGTAAAGGCATGTTCTCAGACTAGTGAATAATCGTGTAAATAATCGCGACTGCAATATCAATCAAAAATAATCGTCATTATTATTTTTACATAAAGGCATGTTTTCTCCAATCTTGGAGAACGTCTTTCCGGAAGACCGGAAGCTGTTACATGAACAACATGTGACATTTTAGGCACGTTAACTGGCCGACTGAAGTTCATGTGTCAAAGAGCGGGGTTAGTCGACAGTTTGTGTGCATCAAACATTTCAGCCACTTCATCTGTGTAGGAGAGGGCGGTGCCCGATGGTGAGAAAAGGTCACAAATATGCTCCTCCCAGAGTTAACTATAAAATACATCCACCCGGGCCAGGCTCTGTGTGTGTGTGTGTGTGTGTGTGTGTGTGTGTGTGTGTGTGTGTGTGTGTGTGTGTGTGTGTGTGTGTGTGTGTTGTGACTTGCCACGTTGGAATGTCTGACTGTGGTGGTCTCTCATGTCTCACAGTGCCAAGACGGAAAAAGAGGAGAAAGTCAGAAGGTTAAAAGAGGTTGCTAATTAGCATTAGCATGTTCCTGCAATGACCCAGAAGGTTCTTTAATCCCCTCATCTGTGGCTCTTTGCAGATGACAAGAGGAGCAGATGTCACCGACTCGGACGACACGCTCGGGATGATTAAACTCTCCGTTTTGTCCCTCCGTCCACGTCAGGGGTGTCCAAAGTGTGGCCCTGGGGGCCATACGGCAGCTTATTTTTTTACTGCCTCGCGGCACATTATTAAAATACTCTTTAAGAAAACATAAAACAGTGGAATAAAAGAGAAAACAGGTGAAATGTAACGAGAAAAAGTTGCAATGTTGACTTTAATAACACAAAACTACCATGCAGGACTTTTTTTTTTTCTTTAAAACTGTCATTGCTCAAAAAATAATATGAATCAAAATCAATGTTATGAACTAGGGCTGGGCGATTTGGCCTTTTTTTAATATCTCGATATTTTAGGCCATGTCACGATACACGATTTATATCCCGATATTTTGCCTTAGCCTTGAATGAACACTTGATGCATATAATCACAGCAGTATGATGATTCTATGTGTCTACATTAAAATATTATTGTTCATGCTGCATTAATATATGCTCATTTTAAACTTTCATGCAGAGAGGGAAATCACAACTAAGTCAATTTAGCAAAAGTGTATTTATTAAACAGTTATTAAGCAGTGGCACAAACATTCATGTCATTTCAAAACAGAAAGTGCAAGATTGTCAGAGACATTTTAAAACAAGCTATTAGTGCACTTTTGTGCATGATGTCACTAAGATGACATATCAAAACAACACTAAATTAAAGTGCAATTTTTGTACAGAACGCCACTACAATAGTTTAAAACAAATAAAGTGCACTTTTGTGCATGATGTCACACAAGATATTTCAATAACTGTCAAATAAATATGAGCTGCATAATAGGAAATAAAATAGTATATGTCCTTCGCTATGTGGTAGGTTCCTGCGGACATTATCTCCTTCTGTTGTTGACTATTTTTTTCATACGGTGTTGATGTGGAAATGGTTGCCTCGGCATTTTGTGGGTGTGGCACCGAACGGAGATGTTGACATGCGCCGTTGCAAACACTCTTCATTTTGTAGCGGGTGACTTTTCAAATGATGCTACATATTAGCAGTAATGCTACTTTTTATAGCAACGCTTTTGCCCCACACTTGACAAATTACGGTTGTCTGTTCGACATATTCCCGCTTGAAGCCAAACCACCGCCAGACGCGCTGTTTTTCTTAGGAATTAATTCTTCCTTCATTTGTTACCAGATTCGCACCTTCTTTCTCTCGTATTATCACTCGCACCACAGCTAACGTTACCCATGCCGCTACCTCTCAACTCCGCGGGGGCGTATACGTATGTGACGTATGTAAGAACACATTTTTGAAGCTTCTCAGGTGGAATTCTTTCCCATTCTTGCTTGATGTACAGCTTAAGTTGTTCAACAGTCCGGGGGTCTCCGTTGTGGTATTTTAGGCTTCATAATGCGCCACACATTTTCAATGGGAGACAGGTCTGGACTACAGGCAGGCCAGTCTAGTACCCACTCTTTTACTATGAAGCCACGTTGATGTAACACGTGGCTTGGCATTGTCTTGCTGAAATAAGCAGGGGCGTCCATGGTAACGTTGTTTGGATGGCAACATATGTTGCTCCGAAACCTGTATGTACCTTTCAACATTAATAGCGCCTTCACAGATGTGTAAGTTACCCATGTCTTGGGCACTAATACACCCCCATACCATCACAGATGCTGGCTTTTCAACTTTGCGCCTATAACAATCCGGATGGTTCTTTTCCTCTTTGGTCCGGAGGATACGACGTCCACAGTTTCCAAAAACAATTTGAAATGTGGACTCGTCAGACCACAGAACACTTTTCCACTTTGCATCAGTCCATCTTAGATGAGCTCAGGCTCAGCGAAGCCGACGGCGTTTCTGGGTGTTGTTGATAGACGGTTTTCGCCTTGTATAGGAGAGTTTTAACTTGCACTTACAGATGTAGCGACCAACTGTAGTTACTGACAGTGGGTTTCTGAAGTGTTCCTGAGCCCATGTGGTGATATCCTTTACACACTGATGTCGCTTGTTGATGCAGTACAGCCTGAGGGATGGAAGGTCACGGGCTTAGCTGCTTACGTGCAGTGATTTCTCCAGATTCTCTGAACACTTTGATGATATTACGGACCGTAGATGGTGAAATCCCTAAATTCCTTGCAATAGCTGGTTGAGAAAGGTTTTTCTTAAACTGTTCAACAATTTGCTCACGCATTTGTTGACAAAGTGGTGACCCTCGCCCCATCCTTGTTTGTGAATGACTGAGCATTTCATGGAATCTACTTTTATACCCAATCATGGCACCCACCTGTTCCCAATTTGCCTGTTCACCTGTGGGATGTTCCAAATAAGTGTTTGATGAGCATTCCTCAAATGTATCAGTATTTATTGCCACCTTTCCCAACTTCTTTGTCACGTGTTGCTGGCATGTTGATTAGTTTGAACATCAAATATGTTGTCTTTGTAGCATATTCAACTGAATATGGCTTGAAAAGGATTTGCAAATCATTGTATTCCGTTTATATCTACATCTAACACAATTTCCCAACTCATATGGAAACGGGGTTTGTACTTCACAGTTTAAGGATGTTAGAGTCAGGGCTAGCACAGTTTAGGGATGTTAGTGACAGTGCTAGCACAGTTTAGGGATGTTAGCGACAGTGCTCGCACAGTTAAGGGATGTTAGCGACAGTGCTAGCACAGTTTAGGGATGTTAGCGACAGTGCTAGCACAGTTTAGGGATGTTAGTGACAGTGCTAGCACAGTTTAGGGATGTGAGTGACAGTGCTAGCACAGTTTAGGGATGTTAGTGACAGTGCTAGCACAGTTTAGGGATGTTCTCTGTGTTTAGTTGAGTGTTACAGTAGGCCGTATGATGACATGGTGTTTATACGTATGAGGGCACATGTGTACCTTGTCTGAGTGTTAATCATGTAATTGCGATATTTAAGACATTTCATATTGCTAAATCTTTTCTGTGCTACCATTTTTTTTCCCATTTATTAGCAGCGGTGCCAAAGCCAAGCGTACAACCCTGCTAATGTGTTTGTCCAATTCTAGACTGGGGAAAGACATTAACATCGGCCTAGTGGTTAGGGTGTCCGCCCAGAGATGGGTAGGTTGTGAGTTCAAACCCCGGCCGAGTCATACCAAAGACTATAAAAATGGGACCCATTACCTAAATTTCCCCAC
The DNA here is from genome assembly GCF_033978785.1 of Entelurus aequoreus. Classification (NCBI taxonomy): domain Eukaryota; kingdom Metazoa; phylum Chordata; class Actinopteri; order Syngnathiformes; family Syngnathidae; genus Entelurus; species Entelurus aequoreus. The sequence continues at coordinate 57,802,091 of NC_084738.1, read as the reverse complement.
ACCTAGTGTGTGTGTGACAATCATTGGTACTTTAACTTTAACTTGAATGTCTGTTGTTTACATGTTAGCATTTAAGCCAGCCGTATCAAAGTGCAGTTACAAATGACGCCTTTGATCATTTCAATTTCAAATACTTATTATTAGTAGTTTGTCTTATTTTGACCGGTTCAGCGCCTTTAAAGGATGCAAATGGTATGAAAATGGATGCCCGCGTGCTTCAGGGTCATGTCAGGCACTATGGAGAGATAATCTGTGCGTGTTCCACTTCATCATTATAGCTCTTGTTGGGAGTGGGGGGCTTATCCAGGCCCCGCCCACCCGCCGCGGATGCTGCCGGAACGACATGCGATGTGATCTCCCACTTCACCGCCGACTGTGTAATCGGATCCACCTGTACCCTCCCCTCTTTGTCAATGTGCGCCTTGGCAAGGGGGAGGGGCTTGGTGCAGGTGCAGAACCGGTTTTATGACCCGGTGAAAATACAGCAGAGAAAGTGTGTTTGGATCATAGCCATCAGTTGACACAAAGTTAGCTTTTTTTTAAACGTTTTTTAATGCCTTTTTTACGGAGCCCCTAAAAGAGTCTTGGGGGAATTTTATTTTTATAATGATTTTTTTTTTTTTTTTTTTTTAGATATGTATCTCATGCGCACGAGAAACTTTATCGTGCCCGGAAAAGGACAGTTTTCCTCTTCTGTGGCATTAATGTGATTTAAAGCAGTGGTCCCCAACCACCGGGCCGCGGCCCGGTACCGGTCCGTGGATCGATTGGTACCGGGCCGCACAAGAATTTAAATTATTTTTTTAATTTTTTTTTTTATTTTTTTTAAAAATAAAATCAACGTAAAAAACACAAGATACACTTACAATTAGTGCACCAACCCAAAAAACCTCCCTCCCCCATTTACACTCATTCGCACAAAAGGGTTGTTTTTCTGTTATTGATATTCTGGTTCTTACATTATATATCAATATAGATCAATACAGTCTGCAGGGGTACAGTCCGTAAGCACACATGATTGTATTTTTTTATGACAAAAAAATACCATACCACCCCACCGCCCCCACACAATTTTAACTGTTATTTATTCTTGCACATAATAAATATGTACAACGTGTTTGGATGTATTCATTTATGTAAAATTGTCATTAAATGTAAAATTGCCTGACAAAAAGTGATTCGACGTAATATTTTGATATTTCTTTGGCAGCTTAGTCACAGATGACCATGCTAATTTACGCTCTTGTGTCAGACACTTATTTCGATTTGATATTTAATTTTTTATTTAATTTAATTTAATAATTTAAATCGTTTTGTCATCCTATTTTAGTCAATTATTAGTAATATCTTTTCAGTTTTAATGAGTGTTGTAATTATACAATACACATTTAATTATAATTTTCACATTTTAACTTGATGTTTTGTTGATACGGTACATTCATGTTTGTTGACAACGCCTAGCGTGGCTGTACAAGCCAATTCTTGAGTGACAGTCCCTGTTGCACTTAGTGCAAACCTGTGTAGAGACTTCATCCCGCTCCTGCTGTGCGATGCTATTTGCAGTACGTTTCCTCCTGTCTCTCTTCTCCTCTGCGAGCTGGCCTCTCCTCAAATCAGCCTCTGCAATACCCGTCTAACCGCTTGACGCCAGACATTTTGATATTTACACATCGCATATTTACACACGCGCATTTTACTACAATACCCTTATGAGCATTACATATATCAACATCAAGTACCTACTGTACTGTTTACTTGTTGAAATACCCTTTTTAGAGCAAATATCTACCCATATGGCCACTTTGTTGCTGCCAAAAATGTATTTCTAGTAATATTTTGATATTGACACATCTCATCTCTGCATATTCTATTAGAATACCCTTATGAGCATTACATATATATAAATCAAGTACCTACTGTACTGTTTACTTGTAGAAATACCCTTTACAAAGCTAAAATATGCCAAAACATTATATTTGCACAAAGTAACGCCAACCTCAGCCTGAATTTTACTTGGTTTCGGAGCCGACAGAAAATCTGTGGTATCGCACATCACTACTGAACAGGAGCTTCCATGGCGCCCCCGCAGGACCAGGGGAGGACTGCACGGTGACATCATGGCAAGAACAAGGAGCAGGCGCAGGCCAGAAACAAAAAAGTGCTGCATCAGCATCCTGACTCACTCCAATGAGTGTAAGTCCGGAGGAATGTGAGTCTGCGGGGTCTTGAACACCTTTTAGGTCGACCTCAGATAAATCCTGTGTTAGTGATCAGAAGTGACGTCTTCCTCTAGTTGACCACTTCCATGACGTGCAACGCCACCGGGATGAAGGATTTCTGTAAGAAGGCCCCGCCCCCTACCCGCCAAGTCCACAAAATGAGACGTCTGCTGCTTGACTTATTTGGGGAAGGGGAGGGCGGGGGGCAATATAAAGAAGCCGGGCCCATGTTTACATAAGGACGGTAATGTGGTTCTGATTACACAGCCTCCAAAGGAAATTCTTGTGGCGAGACCGGACGTTTGGCTGCTGGATCGCAGGCGAGCCTCGCTCGTCTGGGCCGATACCACTGTTTTTCTCACCGATCCGATACCAAGTACAAGTCAGGCAGGCATTGGTACTTTGTGCAAATATAACTTACGTGTCTGCTAGCATTTTAAAAGTTGTATATTTTCAAATAACATATCTCTCGACAAAACAACAGTAAAAATGTAAGAGAAAAAAAGATTGAAAAAGTTTAAATATTTAAACTAATAGGGAATAATATACTTAGTCACCTATAACACAAAGTGTTGTCCTTAAATATATATATATTATATGTTTTTAACAATAAAAACATAAAAATGCTTAAAAAGTAAATGAATACTAACTTATGAATTTATGAACTTATGAAAAATTACAACATCAATAATAAACACTTAAATGTGTCACGAAACATTAATATTTTTGTACAGGCAGAATTTTTGACACACTATGTTATGCAATTAAACAATTGTATTATTAATATTCTATTTTTACATGGGGGGGTACAAGTATAAGTAAAAAGAGCAAAATAGTCGGAATGTAACGAGAAAAAGCTGAAATATTTAAACTAATAATGAATAATATACTTAGTCACCTATAACACAAAGTGTTGTCCTTAAATATATATATGTTTTTAGCATTTTTTAACAATAAAAAATAATATCAAAATGGCCCCCATACCTGAATTTTCAGTGTGCAGTGGAAAAAGTTTAGTCACCCCTGATTTAAAACTTTAGAAGCTCTCAAAATAAAAAAAAATAAAAACAAACTTAAAATATAAACAAAGTTTACTATTTTTCTAATTAGTTCTTAACTTAAACTTTAGAGTCTTTCAAAATGAAAATAAAATGTACCTAAAATATTTAAAAAAAAACTGTTAGTTACTTAAAAAGTAAATAAATACTAACTTATGAATGAATTAAAAAAAATTACAACAACAGTAATAAGCACTTAAATGTGTAACTAATTTTGTATAGGCAGAATTTTTGACACACTAGGTTATGCAATTAAACAATTGTATTATTAATATTTTATCCTATTTTTACATGGGGAAAAAAGGTAAAAGTATAAGTAAAAAGAGCAAACCAATCGGAATGTAATGAGAAAAAGCTGAAATATTTGAACTACCGATAATAATTCATATTAATATACTTGGTCACCTGAAACACAAAGTGTTGTCCTTAAATATATATAATAAATGTTTTTAGCATTTTTTAACAATAAAAATATATCAAAATGGCCCCCATACTTGACTTTTCAGTGTGCAGTGGAAAAAGTTTATATACCCCTGATCTAAAATTTTAGAAGCTCTCTCTCTCAAAAAAAAATAAATTAAAATATAAACAAAGTTTGAAGTTTAAGTTATGAATTAGTTGGAAAAATATTAGTCTTTCAAAATAAAAATAAAATGTACCTAAAATATATATATTTAAAATAGCTAAGTTAGTTGTCAATCAAAAAGTAAATGAATACTAACTTATAAATGAAAAAAAAAATAAAATAAAATAAAAAATAAATGACTTAAAAAAATTAAATATCAATAATAAACACTTAAGTAAACATTAATATTTTTGTACAGGCAGAATTTTTGACACACTAGGTTATGCAATAAACAATTGTATTATTAATATTTGATTCCATTTCTACATAGGGAAAAAAGGAACAAGTATAAGTAAAAAGAGCAAAATAATCGGAATGTAATGAGAAAAAGACGGAATATTTAAACTAATAATTAATATTAATATACTTAGTCACCTGTAACACAAAGCTGTGTCTTTAAATATTTTTTTTTTAACAAAATAAAAATATCAAAACATTTGGAAAAAGTTTAGACACCCCTGATCTAAAATATTAGAAGCTCTCAATATAAAAAATAAAATATACTTAAAATAGAAACAAAATTGAGTGAGTTAATTAAAAAAATTCAATAATAATAACTCGTGAATTTATTCGAAAAATTACAACAACCATAATAAACGACTGTTAAATGTGTAAGTGAACATTAATATTTTTGTACAGGCAGCATTTTAGACTCTAGTTTATGCAGTTACACACCTATATTATTATTATTATTGTTATTATTTTTATTACTGTTCTATATTCTTACATGGTGAAAAAAACCAGCAGTAAAAATGTAAGAAAAAAATAGCAAAAAAATGGGTATGTAATGATAAAAAGCTGACATGTTATAACTAATAATTAATAATAATATTATTAGTCACATAATACAAAACCGCCACAATATTTGTTTTTATTTAAAAAATAATAATAATAATAATAATAAAATGGGCGCCGTATACGTTGACTTTTCAGTATGCGGCCCTTGGTGGAAAAAGTATGGACACCCCTGACTAAAGTATCAAAATAATGGATATTTTGATACTACAGCATCATGATCTGGTATCGGCGGTATGGATCACTAGAGCACAAAGACGCAGGCTGAGTTTTGAACGTGGACCAGGGTCCAGGATCGGGCCCTAAACAAGCAGGTGGGATGACACTTCACTGCCGCCAGAACAAAGTCAACAAAGCTGCTTGAGCTGATAAGACTGGTGCAAAAGGCCAAAGCTCCGCCCCCCCGTGTCACATGACCACTTTGATGGAAAGACAAAAGGGTAAGGTGGTGCTTATCGCCTCAAAAGACACATTCACAGGCTTTTAAGCAGCAGGTGGCGCCATAGACATGGCGTCCAAAGGGTCTTTAAGTTCATCGGGAATGGTAATTGTTTTTAGGAAACGCCTAGTGGTAAGGATGAGTACTGAATACAGTTATTTTTTTGGCACAGACCAAATCCGCACTGATTCACGTAAAAAATCATGATGTCATTGCACTTCGGCATTTGGCGATCACTCCAGCAGCACTGAGAGCCAACTAAATCTAGCTAATGTTACAATTTTCAATGCCAACAAAAACACTGACTCAAAAAAAACGCTCCAATGTAAGTTAAGTAAGGCTCCACGTTTCCAAAAATGGGCTAGCTTGATGCTAATACCCATTGGCTTTGCTATTGACATGCTACCGATTAGCATTAGCGATTTTACATGGCGATTTCAACACTTCTGTGTTTTTTAAAACTATAACTAAAATGCACGATACAATCAAACAGCTGGTGCGTAGTAAAAACAATACTTAGAGCATTAAGGCTGAAACGACGCGTCGACATAGTCGACGTCATCGGTTACGTAAATACATCGACGCCGTTTTTGTGCGTCGACGCGTCGCATATTTACGTCACACTACCGTCATGGCGGAGCGCAAAGCAGACTGTGCGAGCGAGGGGGAAAAAAATCACGCCAAAAGTGGTCAAAAGTGTGGGAGTATTTCAATAAACGGCCTAATAATGTTGTTGTATGCACACTGTGTCGAGCGGAAATGGCCTATCATAGCAGCACAACGGCTATGAACGAACATTTGAAAAGAAAACCATCAACTAGTCATTCGTCCGCGCGAGTATACGTTGTCATCATTACACAAAAACATGAATGTGTCATTTGTATCTGCTAGGGGTGTAACGGTACGTGTTTTGTATTGAACCGTTTCGGTACGGGGCTTTCGGTTCGGTACGGGGGTGTACCGAACGAGTTTCTAAGCTAAAGCTAACTTTAGCTGCTAAAGTGTTAACAAGCTGCTTCTGCGGCTGCCTCTGTCTCAGCACGCAGCATTGTCCCACCCACACAACCATCTGATTGGTACACACAAAGAGTTATACAAAGCGTTATCAGCCAATCAGCAGTGTGTATTCAGAGCGCATGTAGTCACCGCTTCAGCATGGAGCAGATAGGTGTTTAGCAGGTGAGCATCAGGCAGCGGACTCTCCCCAAATGATAATAAACACCTCCCAGTCAACTACTAGTAACATCACTATGAGCTAGGGATGGGCGATACCACACTTTTAGGATTCGATACGATACCGATACTTTATCTTGCCTTTTCATCGATACCGATACCATTAATTTCTTATTGGCAATTTTTGTCAGTCAAAAATATTATTACTATTGTTATTATTTAAGACAAATCACAAGACAAATACAGACCATTTATACCACATTTATTATGGTCAATATATAATAAAAGTAAAATTAAAATAAATAACATAAATATGAAAAATAAATTAAATATTATATATAATAATAATTATATATTATATATAATAATAATTAGATATTAGGGCTTTCCAATTAACTGTCAAATCCGAATCGCAAGAAGCTGCAGTTATTTTTTAAAGTTTGTGATATAATTAGCAATTAATGAAATATGAAATAGGCTAATGTTTTCGAAATGTAAGAAATCATGTTACAGATTAAAACCAAAATCACATTCAATCATATATTCAAGATTTTCTTGGGAAAAATAAAACTGTAATGCAAAGATGAAGAATCTCCAAATTGTATCTCTTTTTATCTTGTTTTAAATACTCAAACAATTTTCAACTAACAGTAAATTCCCCTGTGTGGAAATTATTTGAATTTAGGATAATCATTTAAACAAAAATATTCAGTAAACATTACTAAAAAACAAAAAAAACAATGCCTGTTTTAAGTCAACAATTGGACAACACTGGATATGCCTGGCTGCATCGCTGTCGGCTGGCTGTGTGTGTGTTGCACGTTGACGACGCTCATTCGCTGTCTCCTGTCACGTGACTGGGCCAGCTCTATACTCTGCCAGGTACAGGGGTGTCCCAGCACATAGTAAGTTAAGTAAGTAATCAAAAACATCTGAAAGTGATGCTTGCACCCCCCACACGCCGTTTTTTGGTTTATATCGATACTTTTTTCAGAAAAGTGATGCCAAATGAGTAGCGTGTGAGTATCGATATATCGATACCACAGGATCGATACGCACATCCCTACTATGAGCCCGTTGACCTTCTAGGAATATAAACTGGAGCTCAGCTCACTCGCAGTCCTGGCTTGAGGTGGAGGCTACCGGTAATTAGCTCTCAGTTCCAGCCACATCGGCCCCTTCTGAGCGCCTATTTTCAGCTGCTGGGAATATTGTAAACAAGAAAAGAACCAGAGCATGTAGACATGCTAACCTTTCTTCATTACAACTGTTAGTCACTCACTGGAATGAGTAGAATTGGTTATTGTGTACTGTGTTGGACTGGATGTTTATTTTGCACATTTTAAAAGCAATACTTAATGTTTACAGTGCTCCAGAATATTTAGATTGGCACTTTTTTGTATTGGATGTTTATCTTTATTTTTGCACATTTTAGCAAATAAGCAATACTTTCACTTTTGTTGAAATGTATACACTGTTACAGAATATTTCATTTTGCACTTCATGGTATTGGATGTTTATCTTTATTTTTGCACATTTTAAAGCAAAATAAGCAATACTTTTACTTTTGAAATGCTTATACTATTGCAGAATACTACGATTTGCACTGGATGTTTACTTTTATATTTGCACATTAAAAAGCAAATAAGCTACTTTTAATTTTGTTAAATGTTAAAAGTTTTAAATGTTTACATTGTTACAGAATATTTTGTCATGTTGTTGTCAATGTTGACTGAGTGGCCATACTTCTTTTTTTTTGTAAATAAAAGCCATGCCTTTTGAAAAAACTGGTCTACATTTATTTTTTCATCTTCATTTTGAATAAAAAAATAATCGGTAAAAGGAAAAATAATCTATAAATGAATCGAAAAATTAATCTATAGATTAACCGATTAATCGAACAAATAATCTATAGATTAATCGATAGAAAAATAATCGTTAGCTGCAGCCTTATAGAGCATTAACACTTTTTAGGGCGCAACAAAAAACAGAAAAACACATCTAAACTATACACAACTGCCCTCTAAAGTCTTGGACTTGCAACTGCAAATTAATGTCATACTTGCAAATGATAATAAGATGACAACAAAACGCGATATAACAACTGGACAGTAGTTATCTTAATCAGCTCATTTTTAATTGTTGCAATAAAAAAAATTAGATTTTACTATCAAAAATGTTTAATATTTATATCACACAAACTTACCAAAAATTGGTACCGTTGAGTACTGGTATTGATTCCCAGGAACCGGGACCGTATCGGTTCCCAGTGGCCACGATAATTCATGAAGTTAAACTCATGACACAGTAAATTAATGATACAGACACGTTTGTTACTGAATCATTTCTGCCTTGTAGACTTTGTATGTGTAAGTAATATGCAACTATAATTATTTTATACCTGTTTATATCGCCAAATGTGCAGTTTTATTGTTCAATGAGTATTACGTATGTCTGGCTTGTGTGCTATTGTGTGCTTAGCTGTTGTGTAGCTCCTAGTAGCCTATAGCTACCTTTTGTAAATTACTTTAGTAAAATAGAAGAAGTTGTGTTTATTGAAAGGAACATTAAAATGTTAACTTTGCACAAGTAAACACGCTGCAGGACCGCTTGTATCGCACATGATATCACACACAAGTAAACACGCTTCGGGACCACTTGTATCGCACATGATGTCACACACAACTAAACACGCTGCAGGACCGATTGTATAGCACATGATATCACAAACACAGGTAAACATGATGCAACCGCTTGTATCGCACATGATATCACACACAAGTAAACACGCTGCAGGACTGCCTGTATCGCACATGATATGAAACACGCTGTGGGACCGCTTGTGTCGCACATGATATCACACACAAGTAAACACGCTGCGGGACAGCTTGTATCGTACATAATGTCACAACTAAACACGCTGCAGGACTGCTTGTTTTGCACATGGTATCACACAAGTAAACACGCTGCAGAACCGCTTGTATCGCACATGACATCACGCACAACTAAACACGCTGCAGGACCGCTTGTGTCGCACATGATATCACACACAAGTAAACACGCTGCGGGACAGCTTGTATCGTACATAATGTCACAACTAAACACGCTGCAGGACTGCTTGTTTTGCACATGGTATCACACAAGTAAACACGCTGCAGAACCGCTTGTATCGCACATGACATCACGCACAACTAAACACGCTGCAGGACCGCTTGTATCGCACATGATACCACACACACACAACTAAACATGCTGCAGAACTGCTTGCATCGCACACACAACTAAACATGCTGCGGGACTGCTTGTGTCGCGCTGTGGGACCGCTTGTATCGCACATGATATCACGCACAAGTAAACACGTTGCAGGACCACTTGTATTGCACATGATATCACACACAAGTAAACGCACTGTAAGACCGCTTGTATCGCACATGATATCACACACACGTAAACATGCTGCAGGACCACTTGTATCGCACATGACGTTCCACAACTAAACACGCTGCGGGACCGCTTGTTTTGCACATGATATCACACACAAGTAAACACGCTGCAGGGACGCTTGTATCGCACATGATATCACACAACTAAACACACTGCAGGACCGCTTGTATCGCACATGATACCACACACAAGTAAACATGCAGCAGAACTGCTTGCATCGCACATGACATCACACACAACATGCTGCGGGACTGCTTGTGTCGCGCTGTGGGACCGCTTGTATCGCACATGATATCATGCACTAGTAAACACGCTGCAGGACCACTTGTATTGCACATGATATCACACAAGTAAACGCACTGTGAGACCGCTTGTATCGCACATGATATCACACACAAGTAAACATGCTGTGGGACCACTCGTATCGCACATGATGTTCCACAACTAAACACGCTGCAGGACCGCTTGTTTTGCACATGATATCACACACACAAGTAAACACGATGCAGGGCAGCTTGTATCGCACATGATATCACACACAACTAAACACACTGCAGGACCGCTTGTATCGCACATGATACCACACACAAGTAAACATGCTGCAGAACTGCTTGCATCACACACGACAACTGCTTGCATCGCACATGACATCACACACACACAACTAAACATGCTGCGGGACCGCTTGTATCGCACATGATGTCACACAACTAAACACGCTGCAGGACCGCATGTTTTGCACATGATATCACACAAAAGTAAACACACTGTAAGACCACTTGTATCGCACATGATATCACACACAAGTAAATATGCTGTGGGACCACTTGTATCGCACATGATGTCACACAACTAAACACGCTGCAGGACCGCATGTTTTGCACATGATATCACACACAAGTAAACACACTGTAAGACCGCTTGTATCGCACATGATATCACACACAAGTAAACATGCTGTGGGACCACTTGTATCGCACATGATGTCCCACAACTAAACACGCTGCAGGACCGCTTGTTTTGCACATGATATCACACACAAGTAAACACGCTGCAGGGCCGCTTGTATCGCACATGATATCACACACAACTAAACACACTGCAGGACCGCTTGTATCGCACATGATACCACACACAAGTAAACATGCTGCAGGACTGCTTGTGTCACGCTGTGGGACCGCTTGTATCGCACATGATATCACGCACTAGTAAACACGCTGCAGGACCACTTGTATTGCACATGATATCACACACAAGTAAACGCACTGTAAGACCGCTTGTATCGCACATGATATCACACACAAGTAAACATGCTGTGGGACCACTTGTATCGCACATGATATCACACACTAGTAAACACGCTGCAGGACCACTTGTATTGCACATGATATCACACACAAGTAAACGCACTGTAAGACCGCTTGTATCGCACATGATATCACACACAAGTAAACATGCTGTGGGACCACTTGTATCGCACATGATGTTCCACAACTAAACACGCTGCAGGGCCGCTTGTTTTGCACATGATATCACACACACAAGTAAACACGATGCAGGGCAGCTTGTATCGCACATGATATCACACACAACTAAACACACTGCAGGACCGCTTGTATCGCACATGATACCACACGCAAGTAAACATGCTGCAGAACTGTTTGCATCACACATGACAACTCCTTGCATCGCACATGACATCACACACACACACACACACACACACACAACTAAACATGCTGCGGGGCCGCTTGTATCGCACATGAAGTCACACAACTAAACACGCTGCAGGACCGCATGTTTTGCACATGATATCACACACAAGTAAACGCACTGTAAGACCGCTTGTATCGCACATGATATATCACACAAAACTAAACACACTGCAGGACCGCTTGTATCGCACATGATACCACATACAAGTAAACATGCTGCAGAACTGCTTGCATCGCACATGACATCACACACACACAACTAAATATGCTGTGGGACCGCTTGTATCGCACATGATGTCACACAACTAAACACGCTGCAGGACCGCATGTTTTGCGCATGATATCACACACAAGTAAACACGCTGCAGGACCGCTTGTATCGCACATGATATCACACAAGTAAACACACTGTAAGACCACTTGTATCGCACATGATATCACAAACAAGTAAACAGACTGTAAGCCCGCTTGTATCGCACATGATATCACACACAAGTAAACACACTGCAGGACTGCATGTATCGCACATGATATCACACATTCTACATGCAAGCGCTTATCATCTCACTTGTTTTTTTTTTTGTTTTTTTTCCAAATATTTTTATTGAATTTTGCAGACAATACAGCATGATGAATCATGGCAACAGCAAGTTGGAGTATCTGCACATTTTTCAATAAGTAACATAATAAACCCCATCCCTTACCATACCCACCCACTTAATTCCCAAGGTAATTGTCGCCTAGTGCCCACAACAAATATAGACACACATGAATATATGCAAACTTAGCTTCAATCTAACAAACTATATTGAAGTAAATAAAGAGTAAATAAGGTGAAATAAATAAATAAATAATACCTAAGATATACAATAAAATATAACGTAAAAGTAAATAAACACAAGGAATGAGGGGGGGGGGGGGTCTTCAGCGGTCAGTTCTGTCTAAGTTGGGTTACCCGGATCGCTTGGGGTGATGTCAAGCTTGTCCCTAATAAGGTCCAGGAGGGGGCCCCAAGTTTTATGGAAAGATGCCACAGATCCTTTCTGCGAGAACCGAAGCTTCTCTAATTGCAGACACCGCAAGACATCTTGTATCCAATTGTTATGGCTCGGCGGAGACGCAAGCTTCCATTTAAAAAGAATTGTACGCCTAGCCAGCAGAGTCGTTAACGCAATGACATGACGAGCGGTTGCAGGTAAACCGTCCACCTGCGGAACGCCAAAAAGGGCAGTCAGCGGGCTGGGTGTTATTGTTCTATCAAGGGCCTGCCCGACAGTGTCAAAAATAGCCGACCAAAAACTTGAGAGTTTTGGGCACGTCCAGAACATATGCAAATGGTCAGCTGGGGATTGTCTACAGCGGTTACAAGCGTCGCTATGGTTGGGGTATATTTTAGCCAGTCTAGCATTAGTAAAATGTGCTTTATGTAGTATCTTACATTGTATTAGGCCATGCCTAGCGCATATAGATGATGAATGCACCAGCCTCAAAGCTTCTCTCCACCGCCCATCAGGTATAGGTGCCCCAAGGTCATGCTCCCAGGATTCTCTGGCAGGTGAAGTGTTGAGTGGATTCAGAAAGCAGATTTCATTATATATTACAGATATCAAACGTCGTTTGTCAGAGTCAAAGGAGAGAAACCGATCAATTTCTGCGTCTGGGGGGCGGTTGGGAAAATGGGGAAATTGTTTTTTAATAAAATGCCTTATTTGAAGGTATCGGAAGAAATGTGTATTAGGTATATTGTATCTTGTTGACAGAGAAGCGAACGAAGAGAACACTCCATCGTGGTACAGGTCGTTGAGGATTTTAAGGCCGTTAGTTGACCAGGTGCGAAACGCAGAATCAGAGCAGGCAGGGATAAAGGCGGGATTGTTCAAAATCGGAGCACCGCTGGAAGCTTTGTGCAGGCCATGATGTTTCCTAAATTGAGTCCAAATTTTAATAGTATTTTTAACAACTGGGTTTAGGGAGGTCCCCAATGAACATAAGGGTAGCTGTGAGCAAATCACCGCGTGCAGGGAACCATTAGACGATGCTACCTCTATGTGAGCCCAAGGTGGACAGGCGGCTGGGGAGTCGCAGCGGACCCAGTACAGAAGTTTATTAATATTGCAGGCCCAAAAATAATTTCTAAAGTTTGGAAGTGCTAGACCACCCTCCGTCTTAGGGAGCTGTAGAATGGCTTTCCTAAGGCGGGCTGGCCTGTTTTGCCAAATGAAAGCAAGAAGTTGTTGATCAAGGCCAACAAAAAATGATTTGTTGAGACATATAGGGATGTGTTGAAAGAGATATAAAAATTTCGGAAGTAAAATCATTTTTATGAGGTTAGTGCGGCCAACCAGGGAGAGGGGGAGGGCAGCCCACCTGGACAAGTCCGATTTACATTTGTCTAACAGTGCTTGAAAGTTTTTACGAAACAGCTCTGTGGGAGAATTCGAGACAAACACGCCCAGATATTTAAAACCGTCCTCCGAGATCCTAAAGGGGAATTGTGAGCGCGGGAGTGACCTTGCCAAATTATTCACAAAAAATAGTTCGCTTTTCTGAATATTCAGTTTGTACCCTGACAAGCGACCGAACTGATCTAGAATCGATAGTATATGGGGAAGCGAGGACGATGGGTCCGAAACGAACAACAGAAGATCATCTGCATATAGGGAGAGCTTATGAACCCGACCAAAACGAGTGATACCCTTAAATTCCTCCGAATTCTTAAGCCAAATAGCAAGCGGTTCAATGGCTATATTAAACAGCAAGGGTGAAAGCGGACATCCCTGCCGGGTCCCACGCTGGAGAGGGAAGTAAGCTGAACGGATGCCGTTAGTATGTACGGAGGCAAGCGGAGTCTCGTACAGGACTCTAACCCAAGAAATAAATTTAGGATCAAAACCAAATTTCTCCATAATAAAAAATAAATAGCCCCACTCCACCCTATCGAACGCCTTCTCCGCATCCAGCGCCACCACAACCTCCGGAGTATCAGATGGCGGAGTGAGAACTATGTTCAACAATCTTCTGGTATTGAAGAATGGATGTCTCCCCAGCATGAAGCCTGTCTGATCGGCCGAAATTATTGAGGGCATCACGGTTTGAAGACGCGTAGAGAGAACTTTCGCCAGAATCTTACAGTCCACATTCAAGAGCGAGATCGGTCTGTAGTTACCACAAGAGGTAGCATCCCTGTCTTTCTTAAGAAGTAATGAAATGGAAGCCTCTGACAGAGTCCCTGGTAAGCGGCCGGCGTTGAAGGAATCATTGAACATTCTTGCTAAAATGGGGGATAACAGTAATGAGTAAGCCTTGTAAAATTCAACTGTGAAGCCATCAGGACCGGGCGACTTTCCATTTTGCATAGATCGAATTGCCTCCTGTATCTCTGACGAGGAAATGGGTCTACCCAGCTCCCTGGCAATGTTTACATCAATGCAAGGATATGTTAATGAATCGAGGGGGTTGGGGCAAATCGCGGAGATAGGAGAACATTCAGAAGTGTATAATTTAGTGTAAAATTCAGAAAAACACTTATTAATATCAACTGGATCAGAAGTATAACTACCATCGGGTAGTTTAATTTTGGGAATCGACCGCGATGCGCAAGCAACCCTGGCCCGTTGAGCTAAAAGTCGGCCGGCCTTGTCTCCATGTTCATAGAAGCATTGTTTGGATTGTCGCAGTTGTCTTTCTACTATGTGCGTCATAAGCAGGTCATGTTCCGAATGTAGCAGAATACGTTTTTTATACAGGGATGGAGATGGACAAACAGCGTATACATTGTCGAGGTCGAGGAGTTCTTTAGCAATTTCCGTTCACTTGTTTTTTTAATGATAATCGGAACAATATTTGGACACCCCTGATTATTAGTAAGATATATTAGAAATTGCGCTATAGAAAACCCTTTATTATCGTTAATTGGTTGCGGGTGTGACCGTGGTAAATGACATGAAGTATCATACTGTAAGGATGACTTCCATGTTTTTTATGATGAATAATGCGTTGTGTTTGCTGGCACAGGTGCAGAATATAATGCGCACACACCTGGAGTGTGGAACTATGAGCACACGCCCGCACAAAGCACGTGCCAAGAAGCACTTGGAGTAACAATTGAGCACAAATATCAAGTGAAGAGCGGCACTTGTAAGAAGACTGGTTCCACAACAAGCAGGCATAGAATAAAAGGAGTTGGACGGAGGCAGAAGATGGGAGCCACAAAGTGAGGTTGTGATGAAGAGAACCTGAAATCGGATCAGATGTCCAGACAACTCGACCCGGTCTTGTTGCAAAATGTCTAAAAGCCGTGGACTTGTATATTTGTGGGTACAGAATCCAGCACTTTCATGGCTACCCACCGAATTCCGACCGTACTGCTGGTTAGCGATTCACATAAGATCAAACATTGCCATATTTTGGTACATTTGTTGCACGTGATGGCACGTTCGGCTGCAGACTCGGCACCGGCTGTTAAAAAGCGCTCAAAAGTAAGGCTCCCCCCTTTCAAAATGTGCTAGCTCGATGCTAATTTACATAGGATACACCATTAGGGATGTTAACAATTAATCGATTTTCGATTAATTGCCGTTAAGAAATTACCCGATTAAAATTAACGATTTCAATTAATTGACAATTCCGTTCTGTCACGGTCGGTGCGGTGGTTTTCTGTGTGAAGGTAATGCTGAGTTTATACCTCGCTAGTCCACACGAGGGAGTTGTTGCTTATTGTACTTTTTCCAAGCAGCAACACCATCACGTGACCAGCCCTACATGTCCGCTGTACACATGAGAGTCCACATGCGAGAGAAGAAAAACAAACATGAAGCGACGCAAGAGAAGTGCTGTGTGGGAACATTTCACCCTAAAAGAGGACGATGCAACGTGCAAAATATGTAAGGCTGTTTTGAAGTACAACAATTCAACCAGTTCGTTAAATTACCACCTAAAAAGTTTACATGCCGCTGTGCTTGGAGGAGAGAGTGGAGGCGGAGCACGGCCAGGCCAGCCCTCCGTCGCCGAAGCGTTTTCCAAAAGAAAAGCGGTGTGTGATGACGCACGGGCAGAGGGCATCACCCAGAGGATTTGCAACATGGTTGAAAAGGATATGCTGCCTATAAGCATTGTGGATGGCAAGGGGTTTCGTGAGTTGATGAACTATTGTGAGCCAGACTACCAAATCCCTTCTCGAGAAACAATAACAACCCGCATAGAGGCTCGCTACAAAAGAAAGAAAGCCGAGCTGAAAGCACGACTGGCCAACACGCATGTAGCAATAACCACTGACTGTTGGACGTCAAATACAACAGAGAGCTATATCACCGTCACTTGCCACTACATGGAGGACTGGCTGATGAGGTCGGCAGTCCTAGCCACAGAGAGTATGCCGATGAGCCATACGGCTGATAATTTAGCAGAACGGCTGAATGAAATTGTGCATGCATGGGGGCTGACCGGGCGAGTGATAGCCTGTGTTCACGACAACGCGAGTAACATCGTCTTAGCAAACAGCCAACCTCGAGTCGACTGGGCCTCTGTTCCATGCTACACCCATACCCTACAACTGGCCATCAACGATGGTTTCGCTGGGACCCTGCACCAAGTCATCGCAGCTGCAGGAAGATTGGTCAAACACTTTAAGCACAGCACTAAAGCCACCAAAGCGCTGGAAACCAAGCAAGGCCAAATGGGCTTGGAACGCCACCAGCTCATTCAATCCTGCAAAACGAGGTGGAATTCAGTCTGTGACATGTTTGCGAGACTGGTGGAGCAGCGGTGGGCGGTGTGCGCCGTACTATCAGACCGCACGTTCACCAAGCTGTCTGATGCTCGGACACTTGAGATCAGAGACGACCACTGGAAAATCATGGAGGAAATGGGCCCTGTTCTAGTCGCTCTGAAGACAGCAACTACCGTGATGTCTACAGAGACTGAGGTAGAGTATTACTTTACCCCCCCCCCCCCTTGCACGATTTTGTCATTTGAATTTGAATGCTACTTTATGCATATCACTGTTCTCTGTGTAATATATTTCCAATGTCATATATTATGAGTAAAAAAAAAGAGGGGGAAAGAAAACGTAAGCTTTCTTTTAGTTGACCTTGTACCTATTTACCTAACCTGTGAATCTGTACTGTTATGAAACTTTTCTATACAAAGGAACTAAACTCAACTAATATATATTTTTTTCTTCAGGTGTCCATATCCAACACGTATCCCATCAGCTTCGGTTTAATCGACGTGCACCTCAAGAAGAGAGTCGAGGGAGACTCAGGCAAAGTGGCAGAATTCAAATCTAAAGTGGCTGCTTCACTGAGCAGACGGATGAAGGTAACAGCTAATGTCTATTATTAATATTATTATTGCAGCATCTAATAAATAACCTATACAAAACATACATAGCATTGTACAAAATATGCATTGCCCATGTAAGGTTAGGTGGCACTGCTTGCTTATTATATTAATAATTGAAGTTATATTATTTATTTGTTTTTATTTGACACAGATTGCATCTGATGACTTCCTAACATCAACCCCAATGATAGCAACGATGGTGGACCCTCGGCACAAGCACCTGTCATTTCTCAGCCCAGCCAGGAGGATTTCAGCAAATGCCAAACTGCTTGAACTGGCTCAAGCAGAAGATGTGAGCTCCACATCCACAACAGCAGATGGAGCAAGCTCTGCCTCTGCCAGTACCACTGGAGAGGAGGAGGAGGGGGCTCAGCCAGACGTGCCTGTCCAGGAAGCTGCACCACAGAGACACACATCTGCTATGGTTCAACTCCTGGGTGCCTACTACACCAACCAGGTCACTAATGATGTGGAGAGAGAGCTGGACAGTTTTCTGAAGGATGCTGTGCCAAACCTTGATTCTGATCCCAATCATCCCACAGATTGGTGGGGAAAAAATGAAGCAAGGTATCCGAGGTTGGCAAAAGTGGCAAAACGATACATGTGTATCCCTGCTACATCAGTGCCTTCTGAACGCGTGTTCTCAGCATGTGGCCTTACTGTAACCAAGCTGCGCTCACGGCTCACACCTGAGCATGTAGACATGCTCATATACTTGAATAAAAATGAATAAGCAATTGTACCCATGGGCCATGTTACATGTATGAGGCAGAGAGCCTTCTCTAAAATGTGACTTTTCCCTTTGTTAAAATTTCAATTGTCCACCTGCCTGATGATCTAAATATTAAGTTGATTGTTGTAGCCAGGGTTGGCTAAACTTGGCTTGCTTAATATTTTACTATCACAATCACCATTGTCTTTCAGGAATGTTTACTTGAAGTTGTTGTCAGCCTGTTTCAAGCTGACTGATTATTACATTAATGTTTACACTAATAGTTTGTGAGAGACAAACTAAGATGGGCATAGTGCATGCACTTTATTTTATTTTATGCAGTGACATGTTTTTCATTCAGTTCTTCTGTCAGCCTCACTTGAGCCCAAATGTTAAGTTGAATCAATGACTGTTCTTCTGCAGCAGGCTTAGGTTTACTTATTTTGCTGTTACTTACAATTTCAGGGATGTCTGCCTTATATTTTTTCAAGTTGACTGTCATATAGGCACTTTTCCCAGTTCAAGAGGGATTCAATTAATGTTGCAGCTTGCAGGCTGCTAGCCTTCTAATAGTTTGTGAGACAGACTAAGATGTGCATTGTGCATGTTGTGCACTTGATGTTACTTTATTTTTCTTGTCTTTACAGTAGTGAGTGAGTGACATGTTTTTTCACTTCAGTTCTTGTCAGCCTCACCTGAGTCCAAAGGTGAAGTTCTGCAGCAGACTGCAACAGCCAACAGGCTTACTTATTTGCTGCCTGCTGTTACAATTTTCAGGGATGTCTTCCTTGTATTTTTTCAAGTTGACAGATAGGCATTAGGCACCTTTCCCAGTTCAAGAGGGATTATATAAAATAAAGCTAGCTATTATGGCTGCTGCCACTACCAAGTCTTGCATGTGTGACAAGACTAAAGTGCACTTTATATTATATTCCTCATGTTACAAAGATGACTTACTTTTGTATCAAATAAACATTTGATTAGGGAATACAATGTCCTTTGTATTTTATACCAGCAAAATTTTGATTTTGATTTTGTACCTTATTGAGGGGAAATCTCAGATGGGGGGAAAACGCCGCTTTATCAACTAATCGATGATCGATCGATAAGGTTATCAACTATCAATTAATGAAATAATCGATAATTTGCATCCCTATACACCATATACATGCTACTGACTAAATATCTGTTTCTCAGCTCTGGTCCGTATGGCAGTACTCAGTACTCGCCACTTGCCACGGAGCGGCTAATTTTTGGATTTTTCTTTGCTGACGGCCATAATAAAAACATTTTCTTTACAAAAGGTAAAAAAAAAAACACTTAAGTGTGTTTTATTGTTAGTGCTATGGCGCCATCTTTTGGATGAATTCGCTCACTGCATGTGCTGCAGTGTCCTTCCATTTAGTGCTTTCAACTACCAAAAGTGGCGTTCTGTCTTCCAGCCGTCCATAGCCTTTCTACTCGTACTTATTCTTCATTCGTCACTCCAAGCAACGTTTGCAAGGTTCACAATGTAACTAAAACAATTCTTACTTAATAAACCGTCCCATGCGCGATGTCTGTCGGAGTCTTTTCATGCATATTTGTACGTGCTATCGTAATGTTTCATCAGCCGTTTTACTGCCGTGTTACAGACACTGTTTGGAAACAATTCGTAACTATAAATAAATATTTACAAAATATTTCTGTGTAAATAACTCATTTCACAACATATATATCTGCTACTTATATTATGGTGCTGCTTATATATGGAGAAAAAAAATCTTCTCAAATGTATTTGGTGTGATGTGCTCTATAGTCCGGAAAATATGGTAAATGTATTTTCATCAGTTTTTATGAGTCCCTTTTTATGCGGTATGTTTGATATTTATTTATGTAATCAGCCTGACCTAAGCCTTGATAATAATCTTTGTGATTAACACATGCTTTCATATCATTTGACAAGGTTGTAAACTGTTAAACTGTGACTATGTTAGATATAATTATTGAATATGATTCAAGTCAGGGGTAAGCTTACTAATTCAGTGTTAATGTTTGAGTGTGACCCGGGACCCTCTGTAGTAGAAAAGTTGGGAACTGAGGTCAAAAAGGTTAAAGGCCTACTGAAACCCACTACTACCGACCACGCAGTCTGATAGTTTATATATCAATGATGAAATCTTAACATTGCAACACATGCCAATACGGCCGGGTTAATTTATAAAGTGCAATTTTAAATTTCCCGCCACACTTCCGGTTGAAAACGTCTAGGTATGATGACGTATGCGCGATCGACGTCAATGGTTGAAGCGGAAGTATTCGGACACATTGTATACCAATACAAACAGCTCTGTTTTCATCGCAAAATTCCACAGTATTCTGGACATCTGTGTTGGTGAATCTTTTGCAATTTGTTTAATGAACAATGGAGACTGCAAAGAAGAAAGCTGTAGGTGGGATCGGTGTATTAGCGGCTGGCTGCAGCAACACAACCAGGAGGACTTACTTGGAAAGCAGACGCGCTATCCGACGCTAGCCGCCGACCGCATCGATGATCGGGTGAAGTCCTTCGTCGCGCCGTCGATCGCTGGAACGCAGGTGAGCACGGGTGTTGATGAGCAGATGAGGGCTGGCGTAGGTGGATAGCTAATGTTTTTAGCATAGCTCTGTCGAGGTCCCGTAGCTAAGTTAGCTTCAATGGCGTCGTTAGCAACAGCATTGCTAGGCTTCGCCAGGCGGTACAGTATTAACCGTGTGGTTACAGGTCCAGAGTTTGGTAGTATTGTTGATCTTCTGTCTATCCTTCCAGTCAGGGGCTTATTTCTTTTGTTTCTATCTGCATTTAAGCACGATACTATCACGTTAGCTCCGTAGCTGAAGTGCTTCGCCGATGTATTGTCGTGGAGATAAAAGTCACAGTGAATGTCCATTTCGCGTTCTCGACTCTCATTTTCAAGAGGATATAGTATCCGAGGTGGTTTAAAATACAAATCCGTGATCCACAATAGAAAAAGGAGAAAGTGTGGAATCCAATGAGCCCTTATACCTAAGTTACGGTCAGAGCGAAAAAAGATACGTCCTGTACTGCACTCTAGTCCTCCACTCTCACGTTCCTCATCCACGAATCTTTCATCCTGGCTCAAATTAATGGGGTAATCGTCGCTTTCTCGGTCCGAATCGCTCTTGTTGCTGGTGTAAACAATGGGGAAATGTGAGGAGCCCTTCAACCTGCGACGTCACGCTACTTCCGGTACAGGCAAGGCTTTTTTTTATCAGCGACCAAAAGTTGCGAACTTTATCGTCAATGTTCTATACTAAATCCTTTAAGCAAAAATATGTCAATATCGCGAAATGATCAAGTATGACACATAGAATGGATCTGCTATTCCCGTTTAAATAAGAACATTTCATTTCAGTAGGCCTTTAAGAACCCCTGATCTAGGTAATTTTCAATGCTAACAAAGAAATGTACTCAAAAAACGCTCCAACGTGAATCAAGTAGGGCTCCACTTTTCCAAAAATGGGCTAGATTGATGCTAATTTACATTGGCTTTGCTATCGACAAGCTACTGATTAGCATTAGTGATTTTACATGGCCATTTCAACACCGCCAAATGTGTTGATGAAAACTACAACTAAGATGCACGTTACAATCAAACAGCTGGTGCGGAATGAGTACAATACTTACAGCGTTAACACTTTGTAGGGCGCAACAGTAAACTGACAAACCCTTGCAACTTTTTGTCATACAGGAAAATGATATGATTATAAAACAAGATATCGCAATTGGACAGAGGCTATCACAATCAGCGCATTTATAAATGTTGCAATAGAAAAAATATGTTATCATCAAAAACAATAGATGTTTATTAACACACAAAAATACCCCAAAAAAACCTACCGGTATCGATTCCTAGGTACCGGGGCATTGGTACCGTATTGGTTCAAACTTCAACCAAGGTGTACGTTACAATGAAAAAGCTGCTTTGTGTAATAAGTACAATACTTACAGTATTAACACTTTTTAGGGCGCAACAAAAGACATTCAACTTAATGGCAAAGACTACTTCCTGGCTAGAACACCTAGGACAAACTGAAGTAAATGCATACTTGGAAAAACAAAATATAAAAACTGGACAGCGCGGTTATCGTTATTGGCTGGCTGTTAAATGTTACATTAAAAATTATACTTTTTGAGAAACAATTTCACAAAAACCCACAAAAGTATGTGAAAAGGTACCCTTCCTGTGTTGTACTTTCAACATATTCATGTTTCGGTTCCATTATAGACTCTTGCATCGTCCTTCCAAATCCTGAGCTACACCATAAACCCCGCCCCCTGCTGGCCCGTGTCACATGACCACTTTGATGGCCGACGATGAAAGAGAAAGACTGTTTTTCCCAAAATAAAAGCATGAGCTGGCGGCCAGGTGCCTGACAACAACAGCGGGGGATTTGAGCCAATCAGAAGAGAGAAGAAAGTCCATCCGTGCAAAAGACAATAAAAGCGATACAAATAATTGGCCTGATTGTGTTTTTATTGTATAAAAAAAAGCCCCGCCCCATCCTGCATGTGTCACATGACCACTCGGATGAATATGGTGGAGGAAACCATGAAACATAAAAAAGCAACATGGAGGGGAGGAAACCTGTTTAATATAAGTCCTGCAGGTGAAAGGTCAAAGCATTTCAAGGGCCTGATTGGAGTGAGAGAATGCTGTGGAGACGCTGGAGGTTGCTGCAGGAGCTTATTTGTGCCAGACACTGCAAGCACCGCCCCCTTCCCAGGACTTCCTGCCAGACTAAAACAAACAGTCGCGCCTGTAATTATTTGCCAGAGCGGCTCTGCAGGAAGCTGCCTTATAAAGACATTCGGTGGCGGCGGCCAATCGGGGCCAGGAGGACATTTAGCGTGCGTCCCAGAGGAGTGCGCCCTTTTTTTGTACAGGCTGCAGTCTGCAAATGGAGCTTTTTGGCCTGACTCAGACTCCACTTCCTGTCCAGATTGTCCAGTGCTAACATTCTAGCGACAAGCTGGGTCTCTCAGGACTCCTCCTGGTCCGCCGTAGAACTGCGGGAAAGAAAGACGCGGCCTCCACTAATAACAACGTGCACACAATCTGCTGACTGTGCACGCCCAGAGGAACACCAACGCATGAACTGTCATGTTAGCATCTTTGCTGCTAGCAACACAAGCTACTTCTAACACGCAGTCACCACCATGTACCCCACCGCTGTTTGGGATGGACATGTCATCCATGTCAGCGACATTTTATGTGGCCCGCCAAATCATTTTATGTGGCCTGCTATCTCATTCTATGTAGCCCGCCTCTTCATTTTATGTGGCCGGCCGCCTCATTTTATCTGAATCGACACCTCTTTTTACGTGACTCGCCGCATATTTTAAAGTGGCCCGCCGATTCATTTTATGTGAATCGCCAATTCATTTTATGTGGCCTGCTGCCTCATTTTATGTGAATCGCCGCATCCCTTTATGAGGCCCAGCGTTTAATTTTATGTGGCCCAGTGCTTCGTTTTATGTGAATCGCCGCATCTTTTTAAGTGGCCCGCTGCCTCTTTTTACATGACTCGCCACATCTTTTAATGTGGCCCGCCGCATAATTTTATGTGGCCCGCTGCCTCATTTTATGTGAATCGCCAAATCTTTTTATGTGGCCCGCCGGATTAATTTTATGTGGCCCGCCGGTTCATTTTACGTGGGCCGCTTCCTCATTTTATGTGGCCTGCTGCCTCATTTTATGTGAATCGCCACATCTTTTTAAGTGGCCCGCTGCCCCTTTTTACATGACTCACCACATCTTTTAATGTCGCCCGCTGCATAATTTTACATGGCTCGTTGTCTCATTTTATGTGAATCGCCGATTCCTTTTACGTGGCCCGCCAATAATTTTATGTGGCCTGCTGCCTCATTTTATGTGAATCGCCGCCTCTTTTTAAGAGGCCTGCTGCCTCATTTTATGTGGCCTGCTGCCTCATTTTATGTGGCCTGCTGCCTCATTTTATGTGAATTACTGCATCCTTTTATGTAGCCCATTGCATCATTTTATGTGGCCTGTCACCTCATTGTAAGTGGCTCGCTGCATCATTTAAATGTAGCACATTGCATCATTTTAATGTTGCCCACCGCAAACCCTTTTATGTCGCCTGCCACATCTTTTTGTGTGGCTGATGCATCATTTTACATGGTCTGCCCCATCTTTTTAAGAGGCCTGCTGCCTCATTTTATGTGGCCTGCTGCCTCATTTTACGTGGCCTGCTACCCTGCTACCTCATTCTATGTGGCCCGCTGCATCATTTTACGTTCCCCGCCGCCTCATTTTATCTGAATTGACGCCTCTTTTTACTTGACTCGTCGAATCTTTTAACGTGGCCCGCTGCCTCATTTTATGTGAATTACTGCGTCTTTTTACGTGGCCCGCTGCCTCATTTTATGTGGCCCGCAGATCCATTTTATGTGGGGCCGCTGCCTCATTTCATGTGAATTGCCGCATCTTTTCATGTGGCCCGCCGACTCATTTTACGTGGCCCACTGCCTCATTTTATGTGAATCGCCGCCTCTTTTTAAGCGGCCCGCCGATTCCTTTTATGTGGCCCGCTGCCGCATTTTATGTGAATTGCTGCATCCTTTTATGTAGCCCATTGCATCATTTTATGTGGCCTGTCACCTCATTGTAAGTGGCTCGCTGCATCATTTAAATGTAGCACATTGCATCATTTTAATGTTGCCCACCGCAAACCCTTTTATGTCGCCTGCCACATCTTTTTGTGTGGCTGATGCATCATTTTACATGGTCTGCCGCATCTTTTTAAGTGACCACCGTCTCATTTTAAGTGACTCGCTGCATACTTTTATGTAGCCTGTTACATCATTTTATGTGGCCGCTGCGTCATTTCACATGGCCCGCCGCGTCATTTGAGGTGGCCTGCCACATCATCTTATATGGCCATCGCATCTTTTTATGTGGCCTGACACTTCTATTCATGTGGCCCGCCACATCTTTTTATGTGGCCGCTGTGCCTTTTTATGTGGGCTGCCAAGTCTTTTAACATGGCCCGTCGTTTCTATTTATATGGCCCACAACATTGTTTTATGTGGCCGCTTGCGTCATTTTATGCATTTGATAAAACATTTACTAAAGCAGAAGTTTGGAAGCAAGGTTGGTTGCATGAACAAAGGCACTCGCTCTCTAGTAACGCAGGAAGTGATCACTGATCAGTGGGAGGGACATGCTAACAGCCAATCAGGTGACAGTATCAACTATCAAGTTGGGTTGATTATTTGCATGCAGTTAAAGAGGAAAAGTCAGTTTTTGGATGTTTCCAAAGGGACCGTAGTCAGACCAATGTGGTCTGTAAATGATGCAAGGCAAGACCGCTAACACCACACCACCTTAGCCGCGCTCACCTTTTAGAGCACAGCTATAACTTCCAGCCACTAAACCTGCAGAAAATAGTTCTTCTCAGGTTTTTCTATGTTTACATTTTCAAACTTTGCTCTATTATTACACTTTATGAAGCATTTCTTACATATTCCTTATTTTTGCACCTTAATTTTAAGAGATTATTGTTAAATCTTCAATGTGATTTTACCATTTTGTGTACATTGAGTGTTTTCCATGCTTGTGTTGTCATTTCCTTTGTGCCTTGATAGCTGAGGGATTATAACCAGAGGAAGTTATATTTCACATAAATTATATTTTTTGCTTGCTCCTTATTTTCCATAGGTCACAAAAATATTAATAATTATCGCTATCGGCCGATATAAAACACTTATATCGTGATACAGTTTTCAGCTGCTGTCAATCATTTTTTTGTTGGCAAGAAGGCAGCCAATCCATGATCTTGAGGGCGGTCTAAAGGGAAAAAAGTCATTCTGAGCGGCCATTTTCCGCCTGGCACTAGTGTTTTACTTGTCTCCATTCATTATTTTTGGACGTTAAATAGTGTAAGGGACAAAAACAAATTTTTGCCGTGTCAGCTTTCTTTGACGTCCACTGCGTGTTCTTCATGTGCTAGTAGCTTTCTTGCTAGCAGCTGCCTCAAAAATGTGTTTTGATTTCAGATGCCATTTTAAACACGCTGCAATAAAAGAACTCCTCGATGTGACATAAGAAAGCATGTAAAACGATCATTATTGTCTATCAAATGTATTCTTTTTTCAAATTTTTAACTGTCTGGAACAAATTAATTGGATTGATTTCAACTGAGAAAAAATGTATTCGGTCTTTGTCGGACCTTTTGGAATGAATCCCCCAGTTTGTCACGGAGGTTAGCTTCCGCCAAATGTCCACAAAGTAGGGATACCATTTATCTATGAGTTTTAATTTAATAAGCCACACACTAATAAACACTTACTATACTCTTAAACACTTCATACTCTCTAAAAGCTGCATCATTTTACCCAGAAATCTTTACATTTCAATTTGGGTACTTTAAAAGAGCCATATGGAGGTTAATTTGTGCCTTAATTACCAAAGCTTTTTTTTTTGACACTGCATTTATGTAGCTGAAATTTTTTTATTTGAATTTTGTGAACAGATTTATTTATTTTTTAACATAAAATTATTCTGACAATTTCATTGAGTAAAAATTGTGGGAAAAATGTGTTTAAAAAGGTGTCAAATTTGGCAAAATGCAGTGTTTTAAAATTCAGTGCAAAACAATGTGTATAAAAATTATGTTAAAAGAATTCAGTGCAAGAAAAAAAAATCTATGTAAAAAAAATTCAGTGGAGAAAGTCAGTTCAGAAATATTCAGTGAATAAAAATTAAGTTAAAAAATATTCAGCCCCCCAAAAATTTGGTGTATAAAAATTATTTAAAATAAATTGTTCAAAACAAAAAATTAAGTGATTTCAATGAAAATTAAATCATTCAATCAATTTAATGAAATTTCAATGTGAAAAAAATCAGTGCAGAAAAAGTCAGTTTAGAAATATTAAGTGTATAAAAATTCAGTCTGAAAAAATGTAGTGCATAAAAAATTCAGTGCAGATATATTCACTGTATAAATATTAGGTCCAAAAAAATTCAGCCACCCCAAAAAGTTGGTGTATAAAAATTATCTTTAAAAAAATGTGCAAAAATAAAAACATTTAGTGTATAAAAATTACATGTAAAAAATCAGTGCAGAATAAGACAGTTTATAAATTTTGAGTGTATAAATATGTAATCTGAAAAACTTAAGAGTATAAAAAATTCAGTGCATAAAAAGTCAGTTTAGAAATATTCAGCGTATAAAAATTCAGTCTGAAAAAATTTGGTGCAAAAAAAATTCAATGTAAATAAATTCAGTGGAGAAAAAAGTAAGTTCAGAAATATTCAGTGTGTAAAAATTAAGTAAAAAAATATTCAGCTCCCCAAAAATTTGGTGTATAAAAATTATCTGCAGAAAGGGTCAGTTTAGAAATATTCAGTGTATAAATATTCAGTCTGAAAAAATTAAGTGTATAAAAAATTCTGTGAAAAACAATTCAATGTAAAAAATTCAGGGCAGAAATATTCAGTGTATAAATATTAAGTAAAATTTAGAGCAAAAATAAAAAAAATCAGTGTATAAAAATTAAAAGTAAAAAAAAATCAGTGCAGAAATATTCAGTGTATAAAGATGTAATCTGAAAAAATTAAGTTTATAAAAAATTCTATGTAAAAAATTCAGAGCAGAAATATTGAGTGTGTAAATATTAAGTCCAAGAAAATTCAGCCACCCCAAAAATTTGGTGTATAAAAATGATCTCTAAAAAATTTTGAGCAAAAATAAAAAATTCAGTGTACAAAAAAATTATGTAAACAATTCAGTGCAGAAAAAGACAGTTTAGTGTATTTTTAGTGTATTCAGTGTATAAAAATCCATCCATCCATTCATCCATTTTCTACAGCTTGTCCCGTTCGGGGTTGCGGGGGTGCTGGAGCCTATCTCAGCTGCTTCGGGCGGAAGGCGGGGTACACCCTGGACAAGTCGCCACCTCATCGCAGGGCCAACACAGATAGACAGACAACATTCACACTCACATTCACACACTAGTGAAGTGAAGTAAAGTGAATTATATTTATATAGCGCTTTTCTCTAGTGACTCTAAGCGCTTTTACATTGTGAAGCCCAATATCTAAGTAACATTTACACCAGTGTGGGTGGCACTGGGAGCAGGTAGGTGAAGTGTCTTGCCCAAGGACACAACGGCAGTGACTAGGATGAAAAAATTAAGAGTATAAAAAATTCAGTGCATAAAAAGTCAGTTTAGAAATATTCAGCATATAAAATGTAAGTGCAAAAAAAATTAAATGTAAAAAAATATTCACTTCATCGGCTGGTTATCAGAGAGGATTTAATGCTTCAGCCTTAATTTACTGAAAGTGAGTCTTGAATTTTGAAGCAACTAATATATTTATGCACTACATTTTTTTACAGTGTACATTTTTAAATAATTAATTTTAAAATGTTGAATTTTTTTTAACCAACTCAGTTTTTAAACACACATTTTTAATCAAGGAAATTGTCAGCATGTGATGTAAAAAAAATCTAATTCCATGAAACCAGCCTTAAAAAAAAGAGCTTTGTTAATAAACGACACACATTAACCTCCATATGGAACGCTGTGCTACATAAACTGGAAGTACTACTGTAATACCTGCATGTCCTCATTCCACACAGTAATACTTCAGCATGTTAGCAGAATAAAACACACCCAGAGTGATTACATTTCTACTGATAAATAGAATAGAACAGAATGCCTTTTATTGTCACTATACACAAGTACAATAAGATTAAAAGCAACTCCAGTATCAGTGCGACAGTCTACAAATATGCAAAACATAGGAAGGAAAGACAGAAAAATAGTGCAAAAGGAGGTAAAGTGCACAGTCCAGTCCTGAGAACAAATGTTCTGAATGTGTTGTTTAAATATTAGACTATATACATATAACCTACTCAGTGGCCTAGTAGTTAGTATCAGAGTCATACCAAAGACTATAAAAATGGGACCCATGACCTCCCTGATTGGCACAGCCACCGCTGCTGCCCACTGCTCCCCTCACCTCCCAGGGGGTGAACAAGGGGATGGGTCAAATGCAGAGGACAAATTTCATCACACCTAGTGTGTGTGTGTGACAATCATTGGTACTTTAACTTTAATATACAGAAGCATTCAGATTGTGGGTGGAAAGTAAAAATTGCACACACAGAGGCGCTAAACTATAAAGTTAAAGTACCAATGATTGTCACACACACACACACACACACACACACACACACACACACACACACACACACACACACACACACACACACACACACACACACACACACACACACACACACACACACACACACACACACACACTAGGTGTGGTGAAATGTGTCCTCTGCATTTGACCCATCCCCTTGTTCCACACCCTGGGAGGTGAGGGGAGCAGTGGGCAGCAGCGGTGCCGCGCCCAGGAATCATTTTTGGTGATTTAACCACCCAATTCCAACCCTTGATGCTGAGTGCCAAGCAGGGAGGTAATGGGCCCCATTTTTATAGTCTTTGGTATGACTCTGCCGGGGTTTGAACTCACAACCTACCCATCTCAGGGCGGACACTCTAAAGCTCACTCATTGGTCCAAAGTGCATTTTACTGTCATATATAATTCTTTATTATTTTAATTATTTTATTATTTATTATACATATTTATTAGTATTTTATTATTTATTATTTTATTATTGTTATTATTTTATATCCATCCATCCATCCATCCATCCATTTTCTACCGCTTGTCCCTTTTTTGGGGTCGCGGGGGGTGCTGGAGCCTATCTCAGCTGCACTCGGGCGGAAGGCGGGGTACACCCTGGACAAGTCGCCACCTCATCGCAGGGCCAACACAGACAGACAGACAACATTCACACTCACATTCACACACTAGGGCCAATTTAGTGTTGCCAATCAACCTATCCCCAGGTGCATGTCTTTGGAGGTGGGAGGAAGCCGGAGTACCCGGAGGGAACCCACGCAGTCACGGGGAGAACATGCAAACTCCACACAGAAAGATCCCGAGCCCGGGATTGAACTCACGACCTTCGTATTGTGAGGCACATGCACTAACCCCTGTGCCACCGTGCTGCCCTATTATTTTATATATATATATATATATATATATATATATATATATATATATATATATATATATATATATATATATATATAATTATTTTATTATTCACATATTACGCCATCACATCAAGGCTATGACAAAACATCCTGAGGCTTTTTTCATCATTTCTGGAGACTTCAATCATGCTACTTTGGACTCAACGTTAGCTGCTTTTTACCAGGCTGTGGATTGTCCCACGAGAAACAACAGGACAATTGACCTACTGTATGCTAATGTCAAGGATGCATACAAGGTCACACCCCTCCCCCCACTAGGGAAGTCTGACCACAATCTTGTCCATTTGCAGCCAAAATACACCCCCCTAGTCCAAAGGCAGCCTGTTAACACTTGCTCTGTGAGGAGATGGTCCCCTGAAATGGAAGATGCCCTCAGGGACTGCTACAACACCACAGACTGGGACGTGCTGCTTCCACAGGGTGAGGACATTGATGGGCTGACTCACTGTCTCACGGATTACCTCAACTTCTGTGTGGACGTGATCTGCCCTGCTAAGACTGTTCGGTGCTACCCTAATAACAAACCCTGGGTAACACAAGAGGTTAAAGCTGTCCTCAACAAGAAGAAAGCTGCCTTCAGGAGTGGAGACAGGGAGGCAATGAGAGCAGCACAGCGGGAGGTGAAACAACGCGTGAGGGAAGCTAAGGACAGCTACAGGAAGAAGCTGGAGCAGAAGCTGCAGCAGAACAACATGAGGGAGGTCTGGGAAGGTGTGAAAACCATCACAGGCCACAAGGCAAAGACCAGAGCTGTTGGGGGGACAATAGAGAGGGCCAATGAGATGAATAACTTCTTCAACCGGTTCAACCAGCCCGTGTCCTCTCCACCCCTCACTCCCCATCGCAGCCACCCCCTTTCCCCTCAACGCACCCCCCCCCCCCCCCCCCAGCCATGGCAACACCCCCCTCCACCACCTCTACGCAGACATTAGTCATCTCTGCAAACCAGGTCAGAGGTCAACTGAGGAAGCTACAGCCTAGGAAAGCAGCAGGCCCAGACAAGGTGTGCCCCGACTCCTGAAGACCTGTGCTGCAGAACTGGGTGAACCACTCCAGCGGATCTTCAACCTCAGCCTGCAGCTGGGGAGAGTGCCCACCCTCTGGAAGACGTCGTGCATCGTTCCAGTTCCCAAAAAGAACTTCCCCAGTGAGTTGAACGACTACAGACCAGTGGCGCTCACCTCTCATATAATGAAGACAATGGAGCGGCTCTTTCTCAGCCTCCTCAGACCACAGGTGCAACATGCCCAGGACAGCCTGCAGTTTGTGTACCAGGCAGGCGTTGGTGTGGAGGATGCTATCCTTTACCTGCTGCACCGAGCCCACTCACACTTGGATAAGGGAAATGGCGCTGTGAGGATCCTGTTCCTGGACTTCTCGAGTGCCTTTAATACTATCCAGCCCCGCCTACTCCAGGACAAGCTGGACAGAATGCGAGTGGATCCCTGCCTGGATTTCAGACTACCTCACCGATAGGCCACAGTACGTCAGACTGAAGGACATCACATCTGACACTGTGATCAGCAGCATCGGAGCACCCCAGGGAACGGTGCTGGCCCCTCTTCTCTTCACCCTGTACACCGCTGACTTCTGCTACAACTCAGAGCTGTGTCACATCCAGAAGTACGCGGATGACACAGCCATCGTCGGGTGCATCAGGGACGGCAGAGAGGAGGAGTTTCGGAGGCTGGTGAGGGACTTTGTTGTCTGGTGCCACAGGAACCTCTTGCAGCTCAACCCTTCAAAGACCAAGGAGCTGGTCATTGACTTTGGGAGGTCAAGTCCAAGGTCACAACCTATTGTGATCGAGGGAGTCGAGGTACAGACCGTGGACTCATTCAAGTACCTCGGGGTGTGGGTGGACAACAAGCTGGACTGGACTGTTAACACGGACCACTTGTACAGGAAAGGACAGAGCAGGCTGTACTTCCTGAGGAGGCTGCACTCCTTCAACGTCTGTAAAAAACTATTGTGGATGTACTACCAGTCTGTGGTTGCCAGTGTTCTGTACTACATCGTAGTGTGCTGGGGGGGCAGTATATCTAAGAAGGACAGCTCCAGACTGGAGAAACTGATCAGGCGGGCCGGTTCTACGATCGGACTAAAACTGGACTCACTGGTGACGGTGGCAGAGAAGAGGACTGTGGAAAAACTAGTGAGCATCCTGGATGATGCCAGTCACCCTTTGCATACCGTTGTCAGTAGCCAGAGGAGCCTCTTCAGTGCTAGACTGCTTCATCCCAAGTGCAGGACTAATAGACTAAAAAACTCCTTTGTCCCACACGCCATTAGACTGTACAACTCCTCTCTGGGAGGGAGGGGGGTATTAGAATGACGGGGGATGCAAAACAATAACAGTGTAATACGTTTTCATAACATGGTCACTAATGCCTAGTTTCTCTTGTTATATTCTTATTTTACTGTTATATTTGTATTCTCATTGATGCTTTTTGTTTTTATTCTATTGTAATATTTTTCTATTTTGTTTCCATTTATACCCCCTTTATTTACTTTTTTAAATTCGATCTCAATTCTGTACACTGCTGCTGGAATTTTAATTTTCCTGAGGGAACTCTCCTGAAGGAATCAAAGTACTATCTATCTATCTATCTATCTATTAAATCATCAAAAAATGATTCCCGGGCACGGCACCACTGCTGCCCACTGCTCCCCTCACCTCCCAGGAGGTGAACAAGGGGATGGGTCAAATGCAGAGGACAAATTTCACCACACCTAGTGTGTGTGACTATCATTGGTACTTTAACTTTAATATACAGAAGCATTCAGATTGTGGGTGGAAAATAAACATTGTACACAGAGAGGTGCTAAACAATAAAGTTAAAGTACCAATGATTTTCACACACACACTAGGTGTGGTGGAATTTGTCCTCTGCGTTTGACCCATCCCCTTGTTCCACACCCTGGGAGGTGAGGGGAGCAGTGGGCAGCAGCGGTGCCCACGCCCAGGAATAATTTTTGGTGATTTAATCCCCAATTCCAACCCTTGATGCCGAGTGCCAAGCAGGGAGGTCATGGGTCCCATTTTTATAGTCTTTGGTATGACTCTGCAGGGGGTTTGAACTCACAACCTACCCATCTCAGGGCGGACACTCTAAAGCTCACTCATTGGTCCAAAGTGCATTTTACTGTCATATATAATTATTTATTATTTTAAGTATTTTATTATATATATATATATATATATATATATATATATATATATACATATATATATATATATATATATATATATATATATATATATATATATATATATATTATTAGTATTTTATTATTGTTATTATTTTTAGAATTGTTATTATTCTATATTATTTTAATTATTGTATTATATATATATATATATATATATATATATATATATATATATATATATATATATATATATATATATATATATATATATTTAGTATTATTTTATTATTCATATATTATTATTGCATTGCTAGCAATAGTGTTTGTAAGACCACTGAACGCATCATCGCCAACAACAACCGTGCCACTGAACGCAACACAGATGAAAGGCGGCCTCATGACATGAACTTTGACCCCGGCTACCTCAAAGCAACTTGGCTTGCTTTGATAAAAAAAAAAAAAAAGAAGAAAAAGAAAAAGAAAAAAGAAAAAAGAAAAAAAAGCAGCAACTCAAAAACCTTTGAACCTCGGACGGGTGCGCTCCTCTATGACGTCACATCACAATCAGGTGAAAAGCTGACGTTAGGACGGCAACACCTGCCCGTAGTTGCGGAAAATTAACAACATAAAAATAATAAAACCACCTGCCGCCTTTAAAGCGAGTTAGCCACCGGAAGTGAGTAAGTAAGTAAGTAAGTAAGTAAGCTCACCTGAGTTTGAGGTTGGCCATGAATTCGTCCATGGACACATTGTCCAGCAGCACGAAGTCTGCCTTGCCGAAGTCCGGACTCTCGTGTTCGGCCATGCTAAGTCCCAACAGGTGTGCTGTCGTCTCACTTCCCGCTCATTTCCCGCCACGCCACGCGCGATGATAAGTGTCCTTTTCCCTCCTCCGAGGTGTCCACGGGCGTGTCCACGTCCACTCAGAGGTGCCGCGAGACAACAATCGCATCCTTGTCCTGGCCCTCCTCGCGCTCGTCCCGGGGAAGGAGCCTCCCAGCCAATAGGAGCGCGGCTTGCTCACCTCAAGCCACGCCCCCCGCCCCCGGCCCGTCGGGAAGTGGAAGGCGTTTATTTTTTATTTTTTAAAGTTTTTATAGCTTTAGCAACTTTCTCCTTTGTAAGTCAAACTGTGCCTACTTTGTCTTCATACTTCCAACACAAGCATATGACCACGCCCACCTGAAGGAAAAAAGAAACATCCTGGCTCAGCAAAGTGATGCAACTACACCACCTGCCGGACTGTTTTGTTACTACACCAACATGCAACTTTATATAGCACATGCTAACGTTTGCGCTCATTTTGCAGGAATACCATTTGGTTATTTCAAACGCTAACTTATTTTCATGTGGCCCACCGCATCTTTTTGTTTGACCGTCACCTCATTTTATTTGGCCCGCCGCTTAATTTTTTGTAGCCGGTCGCATCTTTTATGTGGCCTGCCGCATCATCTTATGTTGCCCGTGAAGCATTTTGTGTGGGCCGCTACATTTTATGTTGCCCGACGCTACATTTTATGTGGCCCACCGTATCTTTTTGTTTGACCTCATTTTATTTGGCCCGCCACCTCATTTTATGTTGCCCGCCTCCTCATTTTATGTGGCCCACCTCATTTTATTTGGCCCGCCACCTCATTTTATGTGGCCCGCCGCTTAATTTTATGTAGCCAGTCGCATCATCTTATGTTGTCCGTGAAGCATTTTGTGTGGGCTGCCTCATTTTACGTGGCCCGCCGCTTCATCTTATGTTGCCCATTGCGTAATTCTATGTGGCCCACAGCATAATTTTATGTGGCCCGTGAAGAATTTTTATGTGGCCCGCCGCGTCATCTTATGTTGCCCGTTGCGTAATTTTATGTGGCCCACAGCATAATTTTGGGTGGCCCGCAACATCTTATGTTGCCCGCCGCATCATCTTATGTTACCCATTGCGTAATTTTATCTGGCCCGCTGCCTCATTTTATTTGGCCGCCGCTTAATTTTATGTAGTCGGTCGCATCATCTTATGTTGTCCGTGAAGCATTTTGTGTGGGCCGCTGCCTCATATTAAGTGGCCCGCCGATTCATTTTATGTTACCCATTGCGTAATTTTATCTGGCCCGCCGCATCATCTTATGTTGCCCATTGCATAATTTTATGTGGCCCGTGAAGCATTTTATGTGGCCCGCCGCATCATCTCATGTTGCCCGTTGCGTAATTTTATGTGGCCCACAGCATCATTTTGTGTGGTCCGCAACATCTTATGTTGCCCGCCGCGACATTTTACATGGCCCACCGCATCTTTTTGTTTGACCGTCACCTCATTCATGTGGCCCGCCACATTATTTTATGTGGCACGCCGCTTAATTTTATGTAGCCGCGCGCATCTTTTATGTGGCCCGCCGCATCATCTTATGTTGCCCGTGAAGCATTTTGTGTGGGCCGTTACATTTTATGTTGCCCGCCGCAACATTTTATGTGGCCCACCGGATGTTTTTGTTTGACCGCCACCTCATTTTATGTGGCCCGCCGAATCATCTTATGTTGCTCATTGCATCATTTATGTGGCCCACAGCATAATTTTATGTGGCTCGTGAAGCATTTTGTGTGGTCCGTAACATCTTATGTTGCCCATTGCGTCATTTATGTGGCCCACAGCATAATTTTACGTGGCCCGTGAAGCATTTTGTGTGGTCCGCAACATCTTATGTTGCCCCCTGCAACATCTTATGTGGCCCACTGCATCTTTTTGTTTGACCGTCACCTCATTTTATTTGGCCCGCCACCTCATTTTATGTTGCCCACCGAATCATCTTATGTTGCCCATTGCGTCATTTTATGTGGCCCACAGCATCATTTTATGTGGCCCGTGAAGCTTTTTGGGTGGCCCGCAACATCTTATGTTGCCCGCCGCAACATTTTAGTGGCCCACCGCATGTTTTTGTTTGACCGTCACCTCATTTTATGAGGCCCGCCGCTTAATTTTATGTAGCCGGTCGCATCTTTTTAAGTGGCCCGCCGCATTATCTTATGTTGCCCGTGAAGCATTTTGTGTGGGCCGTTACATTTTATGTGGCCCACCGCATGTTTTTGTTTGACCGCCATCTCCTTTTATTTGGCCCGCCACCTCATTTTATGTTGCCCGCCGCAACATTTTATGTGGCCCACCTCGTCTTTTTGTTTGACCGCTACCTCATTTGATGTGTCTCGCCGCATCATCTTATGTTGCCCGTGAAGCATTTTGTGTGGTCCGCTACATTTTATGTTGCCGCAGAACATTTTATGTGGCCCACCGCATCTTTTTGTTTGACCGCCACCTCACTTTATTTGGCCCGCTGTCTCATTTTATGTGGCCCGCCGCATCATCTTATGTTGCCCATTGCGTAATTTTATGAGCCCGCTGCCTCATTTTATGTGGCCCGCCGCATCATCTTATGTTGCCCATTGCGTAATTTTATGTGGCCCACAGCATAATTTTATGTGGCCCGTGAAGCATTTTATGTGGCCCGCCGCGTCATCTCATGTTGCCTGTTGCGTAATTTTACGTGGCCCACAGCATCATTTTGTGTGGCCCGCAACATCTTATGTTGCCCGCCACGACATTTTATGTGGCCCACCGCATCTTTTTGTTTGACCATCACCTCATTTATGTGGCCCGCCACCTTATTTTATGTGGCACGCCGCTTAATTTTATGTAGCCGCACGCATCTTTTTATGTGGCCCGACGCATCATCTTATGTTGCCCGTGAAGCATTTTGTGTGGGCCGTTACATTTTATGTGGCCCACCGGATGTTTTTGTTTGACCGCCACCTCATTTTATGTTGCCCGCCGAATCATCTTATGTTGCTCATTGCATCATTTATGTGGCCCACAGCATAATTTTATGTGGCTCGTGAAGCATTTTGTGTGGTCCGCAACATCTTATGTTGCCCATTGCGTCATTTATGTGGCCCACAGCATAATTTTATGTGGCCCGTGAAGCATTTTATGTGGCCCGCCGCGTCATCTCATGTTGCCTGTTGCGTAATTTTACGTGGCCCACAGCATCATTTTGTGTGGCCCGCAACATCTTATGTTGCCCACCACGACATTTTACGTGGCCCACCGCATCTTTTTGTTTGACCATCACCTCATTTATGTGGCCCGCCACCTTATTTTATGTGGCACGCCGCTTAATTTCATGTAGCCGCTCGCATCTTTTTACGTGGCCCGCCGCATCATCTTATGTTGCCCGTGAAGCATTTTGTGTGGGCCGTTACTATTTATGTTGCCCACCGCATCTTCTTGTTTGACCTCCACCTCATTTTATTTGGCTTGCTACCTCATTTTATGTGGCCCACCGCATCATCTTATGTTGCCCGTTGTGTCATTTTACGTGGCCCCAGCATAATTTTAAGTGGCCCATGAAGCATTTTGTGTGGCCCGCAAAATCTTATGTTGCCCGCCGCAACATTTTATGCCCACCACATCTTTTTGTTTGACGTCACCTCATTTTATTTGGCCCGCTGCCTCAGTTTATGTGGCCCGCCGCATTATCTTATGTTGCCCATTGCGGCATTTTATGTGGCCCACAGCATAATTGTATGTGGCCCGTGAAGCATTTCGTGAGGCCCGCAACATCTTATGTTGCCCGGACAAGCTTCACAGTGTCTTGGCTGAATGAGCAGGTATCGGACACCTCGGTCTCCTTAGACGCATCCTCGCTCATCCATGCGGACTGGACACTGACCGAGTTAGTGGGCGGCCGAGAGTGGAGTCGGCTCTCTTGGTTGCTTTGTTGGGTCTGCTCCTGTCTCTGGCCATGCTCCCCTCACCCCAGCAGACGATGGATGGCGTGGAACACCGCAGAGGCCACCACAGTGTATATGTTTCTTTGACTTTTTATTCATAGCTGTATGTAGAAGTGGCTGGTTGCATCAGCTCTGCTCTTTTAATGTCTTTAATGTCCTTTGATGTTTCCCTCTTACACACATGTAAGAGGGATGTGTGCTATGGCTATGAGTTGTTTTTCCCTTGGCCTCAGTCTGGACCCCCTCTCCAGGTGCCCAGGCTTAGACCAATTTTTTTTCCCCCTCACCCCATTGTTTACCTGTATCTCACCTTTTTTGTAAGGGGCGCCGGAAGTTGGCAGACCCGTCAGCGATCCTGTTCGGTCTCCCTGTAATGTTTGTCTGGCAGTCTACAATAAAATGATGTGGTGGGGCAGACTTAATATTATGGGATGGACCACAAAAAAATGATGTGGCAGTCTATAATAAAATGATGAGGCAGTCTACAAAAAAATGATGTGGCGGGCCACAATAAAATGATGTGGCGGGACACATTTATATTATGGGATGGACCACAAAAAAATGATGTGGCAGTCTACAATAAAATGATGTGGCGGGCCACAATAAAATGATGTGACGGGACACATTAATATTATGGGGTGGACCACAATAAAATGATGTGAAAGTCTACAATAAAATGATGTGGCGGGGCATTATAAAATTATGTGGCGGAACACATTAATATGATGGGATGGACCACAATAAAATTATGTGGCAGTTTATAGTAAAATTATGTGGCAGTCTACAATAAAATGATGTGGCGGGCCACAATAAGATGATGTGACGGAACACATTAATATTATGGGAAGGACCACAATAAAATTATGTGGCAGTCTACAATAAAATGATGTGGCGGGCCACAATAAGATGACGTTGCGGGGCACATTAATATTATGGGGTGGACCACAATAAAATTATGTGGCAGTCTACAATAAAATTATGTGGTGGGCCATAATAAATTATGTGGCGGAACACATTAATATTATGGGATGGACCACAATAAAATTATGTGGCAGTCTACAATAAAATTATGTGGCGGGCCACAATAAGATGATGTGACGGAACACAATATTATGGGATGGACCACAATAAAATTATGTGGCAGTCTACAATAAAATGATGTGGCGGGCCACAATAAAATTATGTGGCAGGGCACCATAAAATTATGTCGCGGAACACATTAATATTATGAGATGGACCACAATAAAATTATGTGGCAGTCTACAATAAAATTATGTGCCGGCTCACAATAAAATTATGTGGCGGGGCACATTAATATTATGGGATGGACCACGATAAAATTAAGTGGTGGGCCACTATAAAATGATGTGGCGGGACACATTAATATTATGGGATGGACCACAATAAAATTATGTGGCAGTCTACAATAAAATTATGTGTCGGGCCACAATAAAATTATGTGGCGGGGCACATTAATATTATGGGATGGACTACAGTAAAATTATGTGGCAGTCTGCAATAAAATTATGTGGTGGGGCACATAAATATTATGGGATGGACCACAATAAAATTATGTGGCAGTCTACAATAAAATGATGTGGCGGGGCACATAAATATTATGGGATGGACCACAATCAAATTATGTGGCAGTCTACAATACAATTATGTGGCAGTCTACAATACAATTATGTGGCGGGGCACATAAATATTATGGGATGGACCACAATAAAATTATGTGGCAGTCTACAATACAATTATGTGGCGGGGCACATTAATATTATGGGATGGACCACAATAAAATTATGTGGCAGTCTATAATAAAATTATGTGGCAGTCTACAATAAAATGATGTGGCGGGGCACATAAATATTATGGGATGGACCACAATAAAATTATGTGGCAGTCTACAATAGAATTATGTGGCGGGGCACATTAATATTATGGGATGGACCACAATAAAATTATGTGGCAGTCTATAATAAAATTATGTGGCAGTCTACAATAAAATGATGTGGCGGGGCACAATAAGATGATGTGGCGGGGCACATTAATATTATGGGGTGGACCACAATAAAATTATGTAGCGGAACACATTAATATTATGGGATGGACCACAATAAAATTATGTGGCAGTCTATAATAAAATGATGTGGCAGTCTACAATAAAATGATGTGGCGGGGCACAATAAGATGACGTGGCGGGGCACAATAATATTATGGGGTGGACCACAGTAAAATTATGTAGCGGAACACATTAATATTATGGGATGGGCCACTATAAAATTATGTGGCGGGGCACATTAATATTATGGGAAGGACCACAATAAAATGATGTGACAGTCTACAATAAAATTATGTGGCAGGGCACATTAATATTATGGGATGGACCACAATAAAATTATGTGGCAGTCTACAATAAAATTAAGTATCGGGCCATAATAAATTATGTTGCGGGGCACATTAATATTATGGGATGGACCACAATAAAATGATGTGGCAGTCTACAATAAAATTAAGTATCGGGCCACAATAAATTATGTGGCGGGGCACATTAATATTATGGGATGGACCACAATAAAATTATGTGGCAGTCTATAGTAAAATTATGTGGCAGTCTACAATAAAATGATGTGGAGAGCCACAATAAGATGATGTGACGGAACACATTAATATTATGGGATGGACCACAATAAAATTATGTGGCAGTTTACAATAAAATGATGTGGCGGGCCACAATAAAATTATGTGGCAGGGCACAATAAAATTATGTCGCGGAACACATTAATATGTGGCAGTCTACAATAAAATTATGTGCCGGGTCACAATAAAATGTTGTGGCGGGGCACATTAATATTATGGGATGGACCACAATAAAATTATGTGGCAGTCTACAATAAAATTAAGTGGCGAGCCACGCTAAAATTAAGTGGCGGGACACATTAATATTATGGGATGGACCACAATAAAATTATGTGGCAGTCTACAATAAAATTAAGTGTCGGGCCACAATAAAATTATGTGGTGGGGCACATTAATATTATGGGATGGACCACAATAAAATTATGTGGCAGTCTACAATCAAATTAAGTGGCGGGACACATTAATATTATGGGATGGACCACAATAAAATGATGTGGCGGGCCACATTGGGAGGACGTGGCATGCCGATTTAAAACAATGGGGCAGTCGACCAAAAAAAGATGCAGTGGGCCACAATAAAATGATTTGGCGGCCTACATTAAATGATGCTGCCCTTGGGCCTTGAGTTTGACACCTGTGTGTTAGCATTTCAATAGTTTTTTTTAACATTCACTCACAATTCCTGCCAAGAGTTTTGAAGCGGCCTGCTTTGTGATTGGACAACACCCATCTTTAAATCTTCTTTAATATCTCTGCTGTATTTACAAAGGTTCCTCATGGCCAAAGGAACATCCACCATGGCACAGTCTGGTGGTCGCATGTTCCTGACCACCAGGGGATCAGGTGACTGAAATATGCAAATGTCAGTTGAAAGGTGAGCACAGAGTGGAGAACAACACTTCAAGTCTGATCCTTCAGGTGCGGGGGACAACTTCTCCTCCTCCTCGTCCGGCCGTCGCCGATACGCTGGGCGGCGCCGTCCTGCACGCCGCCGTTTTTCTGTCCTTCCCTCGCAAAGAAGCCAAAGTGGGGGCGAAAACAACATGCTAGCCTGTCTGGTCCGTGATGGCGCGGGGGTGCTGCGGGGGAGGGGCGCGGGTCTAGGTGGACCAGGTTCTGCTTCACTTGGCCACCTTGTAGCTGCTGAGGTCCAGAGGTTCTCTGCTGGGGATGCACCAGTCGTCTGCTGCCTGCCTCACCTTGTAGTTCCTCAGGGCCGTCTTGTTGTACACCGGGAGCCTCTCGATGGAGTCTGTGGACAGCGCCTGCGGGACCAGGACCACAGATCAAGAACGCATTTGAGGACCAGGACTGCATATGAGGATACTTTTGACAATGTTAGCATGCTAATGTTTTTTTGCTAGCTTTTTAGCTCATTTTGCATATTTTAAACCTAAATATCATGATTTTTGGTACAAAGCGCCATCTTGGAATATTAGCATGCTAATGTTTTTTTTGCTAGCTTTTAGCTAATTTAGCATGTTTTTTTGAAACGTAAACATCATGATTTTTGATACCAGGCGCCATCTTGGAAGTATGATAGCGTATTTTATATTAGCATGGTAATGTTTTTTTGGTAGCTTTTTAGCTCATTTTGCATGTTTAAACCTTTATAAATATCATGATTTTTGATACTAAGCACCATTTTGGAAGTATGATATCGTATTTTATATTAGCATGCTAATATTTTTTTGCTAGCATTTTGGCTCATTTTGCATGTTCTAAACCTAAATATCATGATTTTTGATACTAGGCACCATCTTGGTAGTCTGATAACGGATTTTATATTAGCATGCTAATGTTTTATTGCTAGCTTTTCAGCAAATTTTGCATGTTTAAACCTAAATATCATGATTTTTGATACTAAGCACCATTTTGGAAGTATATCTTATTTTATATTGGCATGCTAACATTTTTTTCGCTAGCTTTTTAGCTCATTCTGCATGTTTAAACCTAAATATCATGATTTTTGATAGTAGGCGCCATCTTGGAAGTAGGATAACGTATTTTATATTAGCATGCTAATGTTGTTATGGCAGCTTTTTAGCTAATTTTGCACATTTAAACCTAAATATCATGATTTTTGATACTAAGCACCATTTTGGAAGTAAGATATTTTATATTAGAATGCTAATGTTTTTTTGCTAGCTTTTTAGCTCATTTAGCCTGTTTAAAAAGGGGGGAGAAGACGACAGCCTCCACGCGGCCTCCCCTGCAAGTAATGAGATATGGTGCAAGACCAGCTCATGAAACGAATGTCGCCACCCAATCGTCAAGCTGTCAGATCAGGGCGCAAGAGGCCGGGGGGACGCAAGCCCATGTCAGGGCGGGCAGCCATCCCGACCATCGAGCGCCAGGTCCTGACAGTGCTCCAGCTAAATGTCGAGGGCCTCACCACCGCCAAACTGGACATCATACGCCACCTCGCCGACTCCCATGAAGTCGCGGCGATCCTCCTTCAGGAGACGCACTGTGGAAAAGCAGACTTTCTCAGGTTGCCCGGGTTCCACCTCGCCGGCTCCATCCTCAGCAGGCAGCACGGGATGGCCACCTTTGTCAGGTCTGACCTCAGCTGGACAGCCACAGGCCAATCCCCTCCAGGCGCTAGTCTCGAGTGGATGTCCACGAGGATACAGACAACAACGGTTGTGAACGTGTAC
The DNA here is from genome assembly GCF_033978785.1 of Entelurus aequoreus. Classification (NCBI taxonomy): domain Eukaryota; kingdom Metazoa; phylum Chordata; class Actinopteri; order Syngnathiformes; family Syngnathidae; genus Entelurus; species Entelurus aequoreus. The sequence continues at coordinate 57,758,200 of NC_084738.1, read as the reverse complement.
AAGCCCCCACCATCTGTACTGTCCACATCGGCCCTCCCAACTACCCCGGCACCCGCCATCTACGCCGGGGATTTTAACTGCCAGCACACCGACTTGGGATACTCCCACACAACACCGGATGGGGAGACGCTGAGCGATTGGGCCTCCAATGCCAACGCCCATCTCCTGTTTGACCCCAAAGAGCCACCAAGCTTCTACTCCTCCAGATGGAACACCTTCACCAACCCAGACCTCGCCTTTGCTGTGTTCCACAGTAATGACCCGATGCCAGAGAGAAGGGTCATTGACAGGTTTCCCCGATCACACCACCGACCATCTGTCATCAGAATACCATCACTGGTGCAGCCGGTCGCAGGGAAGCCTGTCAAAAGATGGAATTTCCGGAAGGCCAACTGGCATGCTTTTTCTGTTGACACAGAGAGAAGATCTGTCACCCTCCCGGACCCAGGCACTCCTAATGTGGATGCTGCATATGCAGCTTACTGTGAAGTGCTGACAGGGGCAGCGAAGAAAACCATACCACGAGGCTACAATGCAAACTACATCCCGGGTTGGAACGAGGAGTGCAACCACCTCCTGCGAGCCCACCAACAGGCTAGCTCAAGAGCTGAAGTGGATGCGACAGCAACGGCACTGCTTGAGAAGCTGGACGCCACTCGCAGGGCTAGATGGACAGAGGTCGTCGAGTCGATTGACTTTACCCACTCCAGCCGTAAAGCGTGGCAGACCATAAACCAGCTCTCAGAAAGAAGTACACCGCCCTGTGACAGCAAACTCCATCGCAGCCCACCTCCTGAAAAATGGCCGCTTCCCAGACGCAGACAAAGAGTTTGCCCGCTCAACATCCCACGAGGTATCCAGTCTCTCTAGGGCGGCCAGTGTTAATGCCAACCTGTCAGGAGATTTCACACCAGCTGAGCTCAAGGACGCTATGGCCAAACTCAAACAAGGCAAGGCACCAGGCTCCGACAACATCCACCCAGAGTTTGTGATCCACCAGAGCGAAATAACATCTGCCTGGCTGCGTGCATTGTTCTCTGCATGCCTCCGGAGGTCCAAGCTCCCAAGGGCATGGCGACGGGCCGCTGTCAAAGCCCTCTTGAAATTCAACAAACCTGCGGATGACCCCAAGTCCTACAGACCAATCTCGTTGCTGTGCGTCCCTTTTAAAATCCTGGAGAGGATGATACTCAGCCGAATTGAGCCAGTAGTTGACTCACAACTTCCGAGGGAACAGGCTGGCTTCCGTCGGGGCAGGTCTACAGTGGACCAGGTAACCCTTCTCACACAAGATCTCGAGGACAGCTTCCAGGCCAAAACCAAAGCTGGGGTGGTACTACTGGACCTGACTGCTGCTTACAATACCGTCTGGCACCGCGGACTCCACCTGAAGCTGCTGAGAACAATCCCGGACCGTCGTATGGTCAACTTCATCATGGAGATGCTGTCAAACCGCAGCTTCATTCTCCAGACCAGTGATGGCCAGCGCAGCAGGCTCAGGAGGCTGAGAAACGGGGTCCCACAAGGGTCTGTCCTCTCACCGATGCTCTTCAACATCTACATCCTTGACCTACCGGTGACGACATCTAGAAGGTATGGATACGTGGATGACCTAGCCATCATGCTACACCGGCCCACATGGAAGGCGGTTGAAGAGGGTCTCAATCAGGATACGGACGTCCTGGCTGCCTACCTTCGAAGCTGGCGACTGCAGCTCAGTAAGGGAAAGACTATATCAGCAGCATTCCACCTCTGCAACAGGGAAGCAAGAAGGGAGCTGGAGATCTTAGTAGACAACAAACCCCTGGAGTTCCAGCAGGCCCCAAAGTACCTGGGCGTACGCTTGGACAGGACACTGTCCTACAAACAACATTTGGATGAAGTGAGGGCTAAAGTAACAGCAAGGGTCTCACTCATCCGGCGCCTAGCTGGTACAACCTGGGGGGCCTCGGCCAAGGTACTACGTATATCCACACAAGCCCTCGTATTCTCTGCAGCTGAGTACTGTGCCCCAACCTGGTGTAGAAGCCCACATGCCAAGAAGGTCGATACGGCCATCAACAATGCCCTCCGGATCATAAGTGGCTGCCTGAAACCCACCCCCGTGTTCTACCTGCCAGTCCTAGCAGGGATAGCGCCAGCCGGCCTACGGCGAGAGGCCGCTACCCTCGCCCTGGCAAGGAAAGCCCAGGAACACAGCTGGCACCTCCTCCATGAAACCACCACCATGGCAACACCTCCAAGCAGACTCAAGTCCCGCCACCCATACAATCAGGCCGCACAAGAGATGCTTATTTCCATACCGGAGGATCTGACAACCAAAGCCTGGCTGGCAGCGGAATGGAAGCAGGAGTGGGAGTCAGCAGGACAGACACGCCTACACCATTACATCCAGGATCCTGGAGGTGGCGTGGAGGAAGAAGATCTACCTCGCCGGCAATGGACCCTCCTGAACCGCCTTCGCACAGGGGTTGGTTGCTTCAAAGCTTCCATGAAGAAGTGGGGCCTAACAGACAGTGCAGCGTGTGAGTGCGGGGAGCCTGAGCAGACTGCCGACCACATCATCACCACCTGTCCCCGGCATAGACCACCTTCAGAGGAGGGCCTCTTCCAAGTGGGACCTGAGATGAGGGAGTGGCTACACGACACGAAGATGGACATATGAAGACGATACACGAAAGAAGAAGAAGAAACCTAAGATTTTTGATACCAGGCGCCATCTTGAAAGTATGATAACATATTTTAAAATAGCATGCTTATGTTTTTTTTGCTAGTGTTTTAGCTAATTTTGCATGTTTTAAACCTAAATATCATGATTTTTTATACTAGGCGCCATCTTGGAAGTATCATAACATATTTCATATTAGCATGCTAATGTTTTTTGCTAGCTTTTTAGCTCATTTTGCATGTTTAAACCTAAATATCATGATTTTTGGTACAAGGCGCCATCTTGGAAGTATGTTGACGTATTTTAAATTAGCATGCTAATGTTTTGTTGCTATCTTTTTAGCTAATTTTGCATGTTCAAACCTAAATTTATGATTTTTGATAATAGGCGCCATCTTGGAAGTATGATAACATATTTTATATTAGCACGCTAACCTACCTTTTTAGCTAATTTTGTATGTTTGACCCTGAAAATCATGTTTTGTGATACTCGGTGCTGTTGAGCAAGTATGCTAACAGTTAACGTGCATTAACATGTTAACTGTTAGCATACTTTTGAGAACGTTAGCATGCTAATGTTTTTCCAATCTTTTTAGCTAATTTTGGTGTTTAAAACTAAAAATCATGAATTTTGATACTTGGCGCCAACTTTGAAGTATGCTAATGTCTTTTATAATAGCTTGCTAATGTTAGCATGCTGACGTTTTACGCTAAATATTTTGCAAATTTTGTTATGCTTAAACTTGAAAATCATGTTTTGTTATACTCGCTGTCGAACAGGTATGCTAACAATTAAATGCATTAGCATGTTAAATGTTAGCATACTTGTGAAAATGTAAGCAAACTAGCTTTTTATTTTATTTTGTATTTTTATACCTGAATTTTGATACTTGGTGACATCTTGGAAGTATGACAACATCTTTTATATTAGCATGCTAATGTTTTACGCTAGCCTTTTAGCTCATTTTGTATGTTCAAACCTATATATCATGTTTTGTTATGCCCGATGCTGCCGAGCAAGCGCACGTTAACTGTAAGCATACTTGTGAGAATGTTAGCGTGCTAAAGTTTTTTGCTTGCTTTTGAGCTAATTTTGCATTTTTAAACCAAAAAGTCACAATTTTTGATACGAGGCGCCATCTTGGATGTATCTTATTTTAGCATGCCAATGTTAGCGTGCTAATGTTTTACGTTAGCTTTTTAACAACATTTTTTTAATGTATTTTTGGTATTTCCTCTTATCCGGTCACGTGCTGGCATGCTAATATTAGCATGCTAACGTTTTATCCTAGCTTTTTAGCTAACTTTGTATGTTGTATTGCCGTGTGTATACTCAAAAATGTGTTTGGATTGTAGATGCTATTTTAAACGTGTTATGATGCAATAAGCCAGCCCGAATTATAATGTGTAAAAGTGCCAATGTATTTGTGGCGGGCTTCATGCGCTCACCTTCAGGTAGATGACGGCGTCCGTGCCGTGGCCCTCCATGGAGTACAGCTGCAGGTCGCCCTGGAAGTACTTGGCGTAGAGACGCGAGATGGGCAGCCCGTACCCGAAGCCGGCCTGTACACGGAGAGACGGTCTTTTGAGAGTGTGAAAATACTGGTTTTACTTTGAAAATGACTGGTTTTACTTTGAAAATACACCCCCTAGTGGCCGTGGGCGACATTACAAGCTGATGAATGTTCTTGCTGTTGTTTCCTACTTCTCACCTACTTTGAAGCAGCATGTTACTTACTCTTGCAAAATACATATATACATATATATATATATATATACATCTACTATAATGGTCCCTATATCCTTGTTTGCTGAACGGAAGCTGTCCACGCAGGAGTGTGGGAACCCACCAGTGGAGGTCGGACGTGTTCTCCCATCTGTGGCGCCGGGGCGGTGGAATACAAGTAGCTGAAGAGGTTCTCGATCCGGCGGAAGGGAACGCCGCCTCCCTTGTCGCTCACCTGGCGTGAAAATAGAGCGGGCGTCAGTGTCAGGCGATGTCAGAATGGAGGTGGTCGTGATTTTGAATAATTGTATCTAAGTTATCACAAAACTTTTGTGTTGCTAGGAGTTCCCGGCGAGCAGACAAAAGCTGTCTTTGATCTTACCAATATAAAGGCTTGTAAAACTCCACTGTGTAGGATGGGAAGCGACATGAGGGTGTCGGTTTCTTTGATGTATTGTAATCCACAGGAAGATTTTGTCTTGACCCAAGATCTACAAAGCGGAGAGGAAGCAGGGCCTGACCCCCCTCCAGGCACCTTTTCTTTGAACTGTTTTGTGACCAAAGGCAGCGGCTGTTTACGACCCCCTTCCTTTAGAAACAGCTGTTGCCATGTCATCAGGGAAAGTCCAAATAAAAGAGGAGGCGTACAATCTTTCGTCAGAGCGTGGTGGGACACTGTACAAGGGTATAGGTCTACGCGTTTCTCCTCATTGACCCAAATTTAATTCTGTCTCTGTTTGATTCCTTGCTTCTTTGTCTGTTTAGATGTCATCAGTGTTTGAACCTGACACTAGTGGCCACGATAATTCACGAAGTTAAGCTTGTGACGCGGTAAGTTGAATGACGCGGACACATTTGTTACTGGATACGTTGTAATACTGCCATGGAGACTTTGTATGTGTAAGTAATATGCAACTATAATTATATGATACTTGTTTATATTGACAATTGTGCTGTTTTATTGTTCAATGATTATTCCCTATGTCTCGCTTGTGTGCTACTGTGTGCTTAGCTGTTGTGTAGCTGCTAGTTTCTAGTTGCCTACAGCCTAGCATGTTGACCTTTTGTAAAGGACTTTAGTAAAATAGAAGAAATGGTGTGCTTATTGGAGGACATTTAGATGTTAACTTTGCACAAGTAAACACGCTGCGGGACCACTTGTATCGCACATGATATCACACACAAGTAAACACGCTGTGGGAATGCTTGTATCGCACATGATATCACACACAAGTAAACACGCTGTAGGACTGCTTGTATCGCACATGATATCACAGACAATTAAACACGCTGCAGGACCGCTTGTATCGCATATGATATCACACACAAGTAAACACGCTGCAGGACTGCTTGTATCGCACGTGATATCACACACAAGTAAAAACGCTGCAGGACTGCCTGTATCGCACATTATATCACACATAGGTAAACACGCTGCAGGACTGCTCGTATCGCACAGGATATCACACACACGTAAAAACGCTGCAGGACTGCTTGTATCGCACATGATATCACACACAAGTAAACACGCTGCAGAACTGCTTGTATTGCGTATGATATCACACACAAGTAAACACGCTGCAGGACTACTTGTATCGCACATGATATCACACACAAGTAAACACGGTGCGGAACTGCTTGTATTGCACTTGATATCACAGACAAGTAAACATGCCGCAGGACTGCTTGTATCGCACATGATATCACACACAAGTAAAAACGCTGCAGGACTGCTTGTATTGCACATGATATCACACACAAGTAAACACGCTGCAGAACTGCTTGTATTGCGTGTGATATCACACACAAGTAAACACGCTGCAGGACTGCTTGTATCGCACATGATATCACACACAAGTAAACACGGTGCAGAACTGCTTGTATTGCACATGATATCACACACAAGTAAACATGCCGCAGGACTGCTTGTATCGCACATTATAACACCCACAAGTAAAAACGCTGCAGGACTGCTTGTATCGCATATGATATCACACACAAGTAAACACGCTGCAGGACTGCTTGTATCGCACATGATATCACACACAAGTAAACACGGCGCAGAACTGCTTGTATTGCACATGATATCACACACAAGTAAACATGCCGCAAGACTGCTTGTATCGCACATTATATCACCCACAAGTAAAAACGCTGCAGGACTGCTTGTATCGCATGTTATATCACACACAAGTAAACACGTTGCAGGACTGCGTGTATCGCACATGATATCACGCACAAGTAAACTGTGGCAGGACTGCTTGTATCGCACATGATATCACAAACAAGCAAACACGCTGCCGGACTAATTGTATCGCACATGATATCACAAACAAGCAAACACGCTGCCGGACTAATTGTATCGCACATGATATGTTTCAAGTTCAAGTTTGTTATTCTTCGGTCAATGGTCAACAAAATAAACAAACAGTTGTACATTCATAAATTAAAATAGAAAATGTTGCAGACCGAAAGGGTTTAGGCTGAAGTTGAACACTTATTGCGCCTAACCCTACAAACAATGTCGAGTACAAAATAAACTTCCGAAAATTATTAAATGTCCTTTGTACAACATATTATAAATACACATTATACTGTACATAACATAAACACAGTTCAATTATATACACAGTAAAGGCATGTACACATGTTAAACCTTTGTACCAATTTATATACTATATACAAACAATTATACTTCCATTATTATTTATATCCCACATTTAGTATTTGAATTAACATTGATCATAGTATTAACTACTGTGTTGATTCAAGAGTGATATATTTTTTCAAGACATTAGTCTTAAAGTGTTCTTTAAATGTGTGAATGGAACCGGAACATTTTAAGGAATCATCCCAGCTGTTCCACAGTTGAACCCCCCTGACAGAAACACATCTACTTTTTAAGCTTGTTCTTATCTTAGCTTTCTGGAAGACAGCTGAACCTCTGAGGTCATAGGGATTCTCTCTGAGTTTAAACCTCTCCTGTAGACATCCAGGCAGCATGTGGTTATGAGCTTTATACGTCACAATAGCAGTGTTGAGGTCAACAAGATCGTGCAGTTTTAATGTTTTTAATTTAATAAACAGAGCATTGGTATGGTCATGATAATCTGCATAATTTACAATTCTAATCACTTTCTTCTGAAGTAAGAATATAGATTTAATATTTGTTTTGTAATTGTTACCCCAGATTTCAACACAATAATTAAGATAAGGGAGTACGAAATAATTATATAACATAATAAGAGCCTTTTGATTTATATATCTTATTTATTTACATTATATTATATATATATATATATTATATTTATTTATATATTTATATATATATATATATCACACACAATTAAACACGCTGCGGGACCGCTTGTATTGCTTATGATATCACACATAAGTAAACATGCCGCAGGACTGCTTGTATCCCACATGGTATCACACACAAGTAAACACGCTGTGGGACCGCTTGTATTGCACATGATATCACACACAAGTAAAAAACACTGCAGGACTGCTTGTATAGCACATGATATCACACACAAGTAAAAAACGCTGCAGGACTGCTTGTATCGCATATGATATCACACACAAGTAAACACGCTGCAGAACTGCTTGTATCGCACATGATATCACACACAAGTAAAACGGTGCAGAACTGCTTGTATCGCACATGATATCACAAACAAGCAAACACGCTGCTGGACTGCTTGTATCGCACATGATATCACACACAAGTAAACACACTGCAGGACTGCTTGTATTGAAGCTTATGTCCGATACTTGTTTTTTGCTGATATCAGACTAATATCATGATACTCCTAGCGATAATAAAAAATATTTTCTTTCAAGTGTGTATAAAAAACTACAGTGTCCACAAGGGGGCAGCAATGAAAGGTTAACACACCTTGATGGACATGTCCTCTCCTCCCAGAGACACCAGAACATGGACTGGCGGCAGGTCTCGGTTCTCGTGCCTCTCTATGGTGGCCCGCATGGCGTTCTGCCCCAGAAGAAGACAGGCGTGGTTAACGCTAGCTGATGAGCACGTGTCGGCGTCACGGCGGCCTTACCTTGAAGAGCTCAAAGAGCATGTGGTACAGATGCGAGGGCACGTAGACGATGCTGACGGGCTGCTGCTTGCTCTTGCCTGCATCCAGAAAAGACTGAGTGATATAGTATATATATATATACATACACACACACACATATATATATATATATATATATATATATATATATATATATATATATATATATATATATTTGTTAACAGTTAGCACGCCGACCAACTAGTATCAAGTAACAAATAATGCGAGCAAAATGAGCTAAAAAAAAAAGCTAGCATGCTAACATTACTATGCTAAAATACTAAAAAAATGATGTGTCAATATCAAAATATTACTATATATACATTTTTGGCAGCAACAAAGTGGCCATTTGGGTAGATATTGCTCTAAAAAGGGTATTTCAACAAGTAAACAGTACAGTAGGTACTTGATGTTGATATATGTAATGCTCATAAGGGTATTCTAGTAAAATGCGCGTGTGTAAATATGTGATGTGTAAATATCAAAATATTACGTCGAATCAGTTTTTGTCAGGCAATATTACATTTAATGACAATTTAACATAAATGAATACATCCAAACACATTGTACACATTTATTATGTGCAGGAATAAATAACAGTTACAATTGTGTGTGTATATTCCAAACAAGAAAGAAGTTTTATCACATCAACATCGGACTAACAGTCCTTTAAATCACATTAATGCCACAGAAGAGGCAAACTGTCCTTTTCCGGGCACGATAAATTCTTAAATAATGTCAAACACGTAGCGTTACAATAACCAGGAAGATAAAGTGTTTGTCTCACACCTAGTAATCCGCTGTGGACACACCAAGACAAAAATGTAGGTTCAGCGAGCGCTGCGCGCCCCCGCGAAGGAATTACATTTTTGGCAGGCATTCACATTTTGCCACAACACACATTGGGGAAAGTCCTAGTTGGAAATACAGCCAAATTAACTCCTGAACTGGCATTTTCACACACACCTCAAACCATCTGTACGCATCCAATGCTTTCTGGTGCGCACCAGATATGTATCCCGTGAGCACAAGATAGTTTCTCGTGCGCACCAGATACATATCTAAAAGCCATTTTTTTCCTCCATGTCCCTTTAGGGCAGGGGTGTCAAACTCAAATACAGAGTGGGCCGAAATTTAAAACGGAACAAAGCCGCGGGCCAAGGTTGAACAAATTAACCTTTTAATAGGGACCCAAACAAGTTTTGCATTGAATATTGAACAAGCAAGGCTTATATAACTTTTTAGTGACATGCAAAATCGAGTTTCAAATAATAATAATAATAATTAAAAAATATCAATGGCATATCAAATACAATTTAAATAAAAATGTAATGCCTCTTTTCTATTTGCAGCCTTCTGAGGTAAATATCAACATTAACTTTTTCCACAGGCTAATACATTTGAAAATAAAATAAAAATGAATAAACCAACCATTCAGGACTTTAAACTGCTCAGCTTGCAACACACTGATCTAATCTGATGTGCCCAAGCCAGATACCTGCCATCTTTTCTTGGATGCTAGTTCATTAATGTCGGGGCTCAGGCTTCATTATCCAACGAAGGTGTTCATCAGTCATCATATCTCGTAGTCCACCCGGACCACAGTCTTGGGGGCGTGCCTTACTCAGTGGCCTAGTGGTTAGAGTGTCCGCCCTGAGATCGGTAGGTTGTGAGTTCAAACCCCGGCCGAGTCATACCAAAGACTGCTTGGCACTCAGCATCAAGGGTTGGAATTGGGGGTTCAATCCCCAAAAATGATTCCCGGGGGCGGCCACCGCTGCTGCCCACTGCTCCCCTCACCTCCCAGCGGGTGATCAAGGTTGATGGGTCAAATGTAGAGAATAATTTCGCCACACCTAGTGTGTGTGTGACAATCATTGGTACTTTAACTTTAACTTTAAAGGCACTGCATTTAACGTCCTCTACGAGCTGTCGTCACGTCCTCTTTTCATCCATTCTAACAACGTGCCAGCCCAGTCACAAGATATGTGCGGCTTCTGTACGCACACACACGTGAATGCAAGGCATACTTGATCAACAGCGATACAGGTCACACTGAGGGTGACCGTATAAACAACTTTAACACTGTTAGAAATATACGGCACACTGTGAACCCACACCAAACAAGAATGACAAATACATTTCGGGAGAACATCCGCACCGTAACACAACATAAACACAACAGAACAAATACCCAGAACCCTTTGCAGCACTAACTCTTCCGGGACGCTACCAAACACACACCCCCCCCCCCCCCCCCCCCACCACCACCACACACACACACCTTGTAGCGTCCCGGAAGAGGTAATGCTGCAAAGGGTTCTGGGTATTTGTTCTGTTGTGTTTATGTTGTGTTACGGTGCGGATGTTCTCCCGAAATGTGTTTGTCATTCTTGTTTGGTGTGGGTTCACAGTGTGGCGCATATTTGTAACAGTGTTAAAGTTGTTTATACGGCCACCCTCAGTGTAACCTGTATCGCTGTTGATCAAGTATGCGTTGCATTCACTTGTGTGTGCGTGCAGAAGCCGCACATATTATGTGACTGGGCCAGCACTCGTTGGACTGGATGAAAAGCGGATGTGACGATTTTCGGGAGAGGCACTGAAATTTGGGAGTCTCCTGGGAGGGTTGGCAAGTATGAGAATTAGCGGTGAATGCGGTGTTACCGCGGCATTCGCTGTATATAATCGGCGGGCCAGCTCTAGTGTTAATTTGATATCGCCTCAAGGGCCAAGTGAAATTACACGGCGGGCCAATTTTGGCCCGCGGGCCAGAGTTTGACACCCATGCTTTAGGGGCTACGTAGATACTGCTGCTTTGACAATTTTTTTTAAAGAATCAATGTTTTAAATTAATAAAAAAAAAATGTACTGATACTGCTGCTTTGAGAATTTTTTGGTTTTCTTTTTTGGGGCAATTTTTTTTTTGAAGAATCGATTTTTTTTTGTAGAATCAATGTTTTCATATTTTTTTAATGATAATGTTATTGATACTGTTGCTTTGAGCATTTTTTGGCCAATTTGTTATTTTTTTTAAAGAATTTTTTTTAAAGAATTTTTTTTAAAGAATTTTTTTTAAATTTTGTATTCTTTTTTAAATGTATATTATTGATACTGCTGCTTTGAAAAAAAAAATTAAGAATCAATTCTAAAATTATTTTTTATTGATACTGCTGCTTTGAATTGTTTTTTTCTTTTCAGTTAGAATTTTTTGAACAATCAAGTTTTTTTGTAGAATCAATGTTTTTATTTATTTTAATTTATACTATTATTGATACTGCTGCTTTGAGAAAAAATGTTGGGCATTTTTTTTAAGAACCAATTTAAAATTTATTTATTTATCAAAAATTAGAGAGATTTTTTTTTTTTTTAGTAGACAGATAGTACTTTATTGATTCCTTCAGGAGAGTTCCCGCAGGAAAAAGTATAGTATTGTGTTTATTAAGTATTGTATTTGTATGTCTTCTCAATTTATTTTAATTTTCCTGAGGGAACTCTCCTGAAGGAATCAATAAAGTACTGTCTATGTATCTATTTCTATCCTACATTTTCTAAAGATTGGACTGGGTTGGAGATGAGTGAACGGCACCCTCTGCTGGTTGCTAGCAAGTCGTGCACCTATTTAGACCTCCATTGCATGTATATGGAGGTCTATATTGTATTTAGCTGTTGTGTGTGTGTGTACTCACTGCTCATCTCCTGGAGATGGAGGTCAGGCGAGCGCAGGTAGTAGTGCTCACACAACATCTTGGCGCTGTGGTAGGCGTCTGAGCAGGAAGGACAGAAGCAGGAAGTGTTTAAAAGGTGGAGGAAGAAGTCCAACATGGAAACCTCGGTGGACATCGCACCTTGGACGACGTCGCCCACCTGGCAGTGTGGCTCGATGCTGCCGATGGTGTTGGGGTGCACAGGGTTGGTGGTGCCGTCAAAAATCAGAGCTTTAAAGAGATGAAGCAGTTTTGTCAGAAACGCAGAAGCAGAGTGTGTGTGTGTGGTCGTCATGGTTACTGACTGTGCTGGTTGATGAGCATGCGAATGGAGATGCGGCTCATGTAGAAGCGGTCCAGGAAGTACTGGATGTTCTGGTTGGTCACGGCGTCCTGCGGGAAGGTCTCCTTGTACTGGATGATGCCCTGCGCCATGGTGGGCACCACGTCGTTGTGCCGGTTCCTGATGGTCACTAAGGCGTCCACAAACCTGAGCGGGGCATCGTTTTGCTTAACAATCCAGCAAAAATAATCATACACAAGAAAACCCTCTCTTCAAGATTTCAGTTCACTTTTTCCAACACTTTCATTTTATTTGTGGGGGCTCGCCGAAGATTTACATTTGTGTTCTCCCCACCTACCAGGGGTGTGAATCTTTGGGCACCTCACGACACAAGCCGAGTCCGATTCCTGGGGTGACGATTCGATTCAGAATCGATTCAAGACGATTCTCGATTCAAAGCGATTCTGGCAAAGTATTATTTGTTTCGACGATCAGAATGGAACTTTTTCAAAACAGGTTACAAGCTAGAAAAGCTTCTTCGTGTTGCACAAAGACGGCCTAAAATCGTCTATATAAAAAAAATCTATTTATAGAAAAAAAATATAAAAAATAAAATAAATGAGTAATCTTTGTTTTTATTATCAATATTTGAAAACCATGAATCGATTTAGAATCGGGATAAATATGAATCGTGATTTGGATGTGAATCAATTTTTTTGTGCACCTCTATTGACTTCATTATCTGTTCAAAATGAAGAGTTTGAGGTTCGAGCAACAGGCTTCCTAGTTAAGTGAGCACAGAGTGCAGAGTGGCAAACTGACTTACTTAGCATCAATATTAGGTTCCACAGTTCGGTGAATGAAATACATGTGTTGTTTGATGTCAATTTTGTTCCGTTTAAATCTCATAGTTAAACCTTTGTAAATGTTGATGCTAATTTTCATTAGCCTGTTAATGGGATCGTTCATTGTATGTTAGCATTAAGCTAACAGCATAAAAGCCAACCTTCGTTCTGTAGTTTTATTGCTTTTTTACCAGTATATTCCAAGCTGTATTGTCAATATAGTATATACATATCTATATATATTAGGGCTGTCAAAATAATTGATTTTTTCGATGGAATCGCGATTCTTGTTCATAACGATTCTTAATCGATAAAAACAAAATCGAAAATCCATTATTAATTTAATAAAACATTTTTTTCAATATGTCTTGTACCACCACTCAGACAAATCCTATCGTTGATGTAGATGATCTAAATCTGCTGTACAGATTTACTTTAGAAAATAATAGTGTCGGATACTTCTCTTGTTGCCTTATTTGTATTTCACTTTATTAAATGTTTGGGTGGAATTTTATTCAACAAAACCGGTTTTCTTTTAAGTCCATCCATCCATTTTCTACCGCTTGTCCCTTTCGGGGTGTTTTCTTTTAAGTAATAAAGAAATGTATCAGAGATGTTTATCTATTTTATGGAGGAATGTAGTTAATCATAGAACTGGCACCCAATGTTATTATAAAAGTCTAGATTTTGAATCGAGAATCGATTCTGAATCGAATCGTTACCCCCAAGAATCGAATGGAATCGTGTGGTGCCCAAAGATTCACACACACACACACACACACACACACACACACACACACACACACACACACACACACACACACACACACACACACACACACACACACACACACACACACACACACACACACACACACACACACACACATATATATATATGTATGTTTGTATATATATATGTATATATGTATGTATATATATATATATATAAATATATATATAAAAAAAATATATATATATATATATAAACATAGGTATATGTATGTATGTATATACAGTATATATATATGTATATGTATATATATATATATACATGTGTATATATGTATGTATGTTTATATATATATATATATATATATATATATATATATATATATATATATATATATATATATATATATATATATATATATATATATATATATATATATATAAATGAAAATGGTAAATGGGTCGTACTTGTATAGCGCTTTTCTACCTTTTTAAGAAACTCAAAGCGCTTTGACACTATTTTCCACATTCACCCACACGCATTCACACACTGATGGCATATATGTATATGTATACATATTGTGGAAAGTTTACAAAGTGACCACGATCGACTTACTCTCCCAGGACTTTGTGGTCATCCGGGTTCTTGTGTAGGAAATCCAGGATCTCCATCAAGCTTTGGACGTACCTGAGGACACAACACAAACACACACACACACACACTTGTTGTAAGAGGAGCTTCATGACAGAGTGGAAAACACGCGCAGGATAGAAAAAGTCAGATGAGGAGGAACTAGGCTAAAGTTCACAGCTGAGGAGACTCGCTCCATCCCCCTCCCTCCCCCCTACCCCCATGCGCTCCCCCCAGGCCAGCAGCAGCAGATCCGTCTGGGAGCAGGAGAAGTGGGTGAAAGGGCGTTGTTGTCAGCGTGACGTACACGGAATACCCGGAGTCTAGGGCGTGTCAAATGGCGGCTGAAAGAGGGTTATTTAAGGTGCGGCGCTCACCATCCTTGCACCGTCTGCACGGGCGGCGTGCTGAGCAGCTTGTCAGGCAGGAGGTTGATCTCCTTCATGATGTTGGACAGCCTCACTGGGAGCTCCTGCCTCAGGAAAGCGAAGGACGTCTTCTCGCAGGCGTTTATGGATCCTGAAAGCACACAGTTTTCAATCAACAAGGGTTGATTCCTGACCTCAGAGCACTTACGTCAGAGCATTGTGGGGATCAAACGTCAACACAATAACGGACGCCCTCTGCAGCATTCGGAGGCTAATGTGCGTTAAACACCGTAAACAATAAATGATAAATGATAAATGGGTTATACTTGTATAGCGCTTTTCTACCTTCAAGGTACTCAAAGCGCTTTGACAGTATTTCCACATTTACCCATTCACACACACATGGCGGGAGCTGCCATGCAAGGCGCTAACCAGCACCCATCAGAGGCAAAGGGTGAAGTGTCTTGCCCAAGGACACAACGGACGTGACTAGGAAGGTAGAAGGTGGGGATTGAACCCCAGTAACCAGCAACACTCCGATTGCTGGCACAGCCACTCTACCAACTTCGCCACGCCGTCCCAACAATGCGCAAGAGAACAGAACGCTTTCACTGCCATCAACCGTGAGAGCATGATTAACATACAGCTGGCTGCCCTGTTCTAAATGTTCTAAAATATCAATAAATGCCAATAATACACAGCAGCAAGAAGATGGCAAATGTGTGAGCGACTGGAAAACATTCGATAGCCTCATGGCCCATGGGTAAAAAACGTTTTTAACCCTGTTTGTCCCAGTCTGGTGTGACCTACATGTCTTCCCTGGAGGCGAGTTATTACGCATTTATTACTGTCAACAAGCCTCAAATGTCATATTTGGAGACGAGGGTATTATTTGATGACTTGTTAATATGCATGATTAAATAGGGTAAATAAGGTCAAAAGTCATATTTGATCAGTCGTTAATATGCATAAATAAATAGGGTTAACATTTGCATATTTTGAGGCTAACGTGTTAAAAAACTACTGTAAATGATGTACAAATGTCAAACGTGATGGCTATTTGATATGTGCATGAAGTATGCTGTAGACAGTGCACAAATTACATTTTAAGATGATAATGTGAATCGATTAAATACTATAAATAAGGTAAACAGGTAATATTTGTTAGATAATTAATGTGCATGAGTTAAAAACGCAGTAAATATTGTAAAACTGTAATATTTGTTGGATAGTTAATGTGCATGAGTTAAAAAATTATGTAAACATGTAATATTTTTGGATAGTTAACGTCATGGGATAAATATTTATACACAATGTATAAATGTAATATTTGAAGAATAGTTCATTTACGTGCAAGAATAAAAAAAATAAAAAAATAATGTACAAATATAATATTTGTTGGATAGTTAATGTGCATGAGTTAAAAAAAATACTGTAAATAATGGAAAAAATATTATTTGTTGATAGTTAATGTGTATATTTACATTATAGATAAATATTTATAAACAATGTATAAATGTAATATTTGAAGAATAGTTAACGTGCAAGAGTTAAAAAAGAATGTAAATAATGCACAAATATAATATTTGTTGGATAGTTAATGTGCATGAGTTAAAAAATACTGTAAATAATGTGAAAATGTTATATTTGTTGGATAGTTTGTGTGCATGGGTTAAAAAATAATGTAAACATGTAATATTTGTTGGATAGTTAATGTGCATGAGTTACAAAATACAGTAAATAAATTAAAAATGTATTATTTGTTGAATACTTTATGTGCATGAGTTAAAAATACTGTAAATAATGTAAAATAGAAATATTTGTTGGATAGTTAATGTGCATGAGTTAAAAAAAAAACTTTAAATAATGTAAAAATTTACTATTTGTTGGATAATTTATGTGCATGAGTTAAAAAATAATGCAAATAATGGAAACATGTATTATTTGTTGAATTGTTAATGTGCATGAGTTAAAAATTAATGTACATAATATAAAAAATATATATTTTTTGGATAGTTAATGTGCATGAGTTAAAAATAATGTAAATAATGTACAAATGTATTATTTGTTGGATAGTTAATGTGCAAGAGTTTAAAAAAAAATCTGTAAATAATGTAAAAATTCACTATTTGTTGGATGGTTAATGTGAATGAGTTAAAATGTATGTAAATGTAAAAATGTATTATTTGTTGTATAGTTAATGTGCCTGAGTTAAAAAATACTGTAAATAATGTAAACATTATTTGTTGTATAGTTAATGTGCATGAGTTAAAAAATTATGTACACAATGTAAACAAGTAATATTTTTGGATAGTTAACGTTATGAGATAAATATTTAAAAACAATGTATAAATGTAATATTTGAAGAATAGTTAATTAACATGTAAGAGTAAATAATGTACACATGTATTATTTGTTGGATAGTTAATGTACCTGAGTTAAAAAATAATGTAAATAATGTAAACATGTATTATTTGTTGAATAGTTGATTTGCATGAGTTAAAATATACCTTAATAATGTAAAAATGTTGTATTTGTTGGATAGTTAATGTGCATGAGTTAAAAAATACTGTAAAATGTAATATTTGTTGGCTAGTTAATGTGCATGAGTTAAAATTACTGTAAATAATGTAAAAGGTTATTATTTGTTGGATAGTTAATGTGCATGAGTTAAAAATAATGTACATAATTTAAAAATGTATTATTTGTTGGATAGTTAATGTGCAAGAGTTAAAAATTAATGTAAATGTAAAAATGTATTATTTGTTGTATAGTTAATGTGTATGAGTTAAAAAAAATAATGTAAATAATGTAAAAAAGTATTATTTGTTGGATAAATAATGTGCATGTGTTAAAAAATAATATAAATAATGTACAAATGTATTATTTGTTGGATAATTAATGTGCATGAGTTAAAAAATAATGTACAAATGTATTATTTGTTGGATAGTTAATGTGCATGAGTTAAAAAAAAAAATTAATATACAAATGTAATGTTTGTTGGATAGTTATAGTGCATGAGTTTAAAAATAATGTAAACATGTAATATTTGTTGGATAGTTAATGTGCATGAGATAAAAAATACAGTAAATAATGTAAACATTTATTATTTGTTGGATAATTAATGTGCATGAGTTAAAAATAATACAAATAATGTACCAATGTATTATTTGTTGGATAGTTGATGTGCTTGAGTTAAAAAAATAATATAAATAATGTACAAATGTATTATTTGTTGGATAGTTGATTTGCTTGAGTTAAAAAAATAATATAAATAATGTACAGATGTATTATTTGTTGGATAGTTGATGTGCTTGAGTTAAAAAAATAAATAAATAATGTACCAGTACAAGAGAGTCGCACACTGACGCAATACTGCAAGCTCTTGACCAGCATGCTATAAACTGGACAACTCCAACACATCCTCACAGTTATTCTGACTTAAAAATATAATAAAATATATAGCAGCAAACTATTTAGTATTTTCTGTAGCTGGACGTGAAGCGACATGTAACTAATAATAATAATAATAACTGTATTATTACCGTCAATGGACTGTCACTTTGGTTACATATCACACACTTACTCACCAAAATCCAGGAATTGCTTGATGGAAAGCGGCGAAGGAGAGAATTTGGAGAAATGTTCGACATGTTTCGGAATACTCGCCATGGCGGCATTTTTCATAATAAAGCGAACGAACTTCATGTTTGTGTTGATAAGAAGTTATAACCGTGATGAGACGCGACTGCTAGCTTAAACCCGGTCCCACACTAACGTGCCCTCTAAAAGGGGCGGGACTAGCAGCAAGTAGCCAATAGGACGGCGAGCTTTTTATTTATCTTTTGTTTCAGCCAATAGGAGCGGAGGAGCATAGCGCGTTGTGTTTACGTCCTTTCAGATTGGACTGTTTTCCTCAGACGTGCGACTTGTTGTACTTTTCTTATGCAAGAATGCCATATATTTTTATAACACACACACACACACACACACACAGGACGATTAATCATCATTACAAGAACAAGCAACTCGTGTTTACGGACTTTAGCATCGGCACATTTAGTAGATCATAGACGAGCACACGTCATTCTGCATGACACGTTTTCACTTTCTTTTTGTGTCTTCTGTGTTTCAGCAATGACTGAACGTGTGTGTCTACACGGCAGTCAATGGATGTGGGAAAAAAACAAACATCCAACACAATAAAAGCACTATACAACAAATGCAAGGGGGAAATGCTGCAATCACAGAAAGACTGTAGGATCAAAAGACACATGCACACACAAACCTCCAAAAACAAGTGCAAGAGAGAAACGCTGCAAGTTGACAGGACAAATTTGGGGATAAGGTGGTCAAGTCATATAAAGTTAGCCAGGCTAATTCACAGGACGTTAGCCAGGATAACTAACAGGACGTTAGCCAGGATAACTACGTAAGCCAGGATAATTCACAGGATGTTAGTCAGGATAAGTATAGGAGGAAGTTAGCCAGGTTAACTAACGGGACGTTAGCCAGGTTAATAACAAAAAGTTGGCCAGGCTAACTAACAGGAAGTTAGCCGGGATAAGTAAGAGGAAGTTAGCCAGGATAAGTAAGAGGAAGTTAGCCAGGTTAACTAACAGGATGTTAGCCAGGTTAACTAACAAGACGTTAGCCAGGTTAATAACCAAAAGTTGGCCAGGCTAACTAACATGAAGTTAGCCAGGATAATTCACAGGACGTTTGCCAGGATAAGTAAGAGGAAGTTAGTCAGGTTAACTAACAGGATGTTAGCCAGGTTAACTAACAGGATGTTACCCAAGTTAACTAACAGGACGTTAGCCAGGTTAATAACAAAAAGTTGGCCAGGCTAACTAACCGGAAGTTAGCCAGGATAATTCACAGGACGTTAGCCAAGATAAGTAAGAGGAAGTTAGCCAGGTTAACTAACAGGACGTTAGCCAGGGTAATAAGAAAAAGTTGGCCAGGCTAACTAACAAGAAGTTAGCCAAGATAATTCACAGGACGTTAGCCAGGATAAGTAAGAGGAAGTTAGCCAGGTTAACTAACAGGATGGTAGCCAGGTTAACTAACAGGACGTTAGCCAGGATAATAAACAGGATGTTAGCCAGGATAACTAACAGAATGTTAGCCAGGATAATTATCAATCAATCAATCAATCAAAAGTTTATTTATATAGCCCTAAATCACAAGTGTCTCAAAGGGCTGCACAAGCCACAACGACATCCTCGGTTCAGATCCCACATCAGGGCAAGGAAAAACTCAACCCAATGGGCTATAATGACCCACAGGATGTTAGCCAGGATAATTAACAGGAAGTTAGCCACGCTAATTCACAGGATGTTAAGTCAGGCTAACTAACAGGACGTAAAGTCAGGCTAACTAACAGAAAGTTAGCCAGGCCAACTAACAGAATGTTAGCCAGGCTAACTAACAGGAAGGAAGTTGACTAGACCTGATGGATATTGGTCTTTGAAGACATGAAGTTCAGAAGAAATTTGGTTGAACAAAAAAGGTAGTTTTTAAATATATGTCTTTATTAAACACGTGGCCAGAGAAAATGATTTATGTAACTGATGTTAGCGTAGCGTAGGGCTGCGCGATATAGACGATACAACTGATATCAACTTGGCTGGCGATAGAGCTTTTAAATCGTCATGTGGTGATAATGTACAAACCCCGTTTCCATATGAGTTGGGAAATTGTGTTAGATGTAAATATAAACGGAATACAATGATTTGCAAATCCTTTTCAACCCATATTCAATTGAATGCACTACAAAGACAATATATTTGATGTTCAAACTCATAAACTTTATTTTATTTTTTTGCAAATAATAATTAACTTAGAATTTCATGGCTGCAACACGTGCCAAAGTAGTTGGGAAAGGGCATGTTCACCACTGTGTTACATGGCCTTTCCTTTTAACAACACTCAGTAAACGTTTGGGAACTGAGGAGACACATTTTTTAAGCTTCTCAGGTGGAATTCTTTCCCATTCTTGCTTGATGTACAGCTTAAGTTGTTCAACAGTCCGGGGGTCTCCGTTGTGGTATTTTAGGCTTCATAATGCGTCACACATTTTCAATGGGAGACAGGTCTGGACTACAGGCAGGCCAGTCTAGTACCCACACTCTTTTACTATGAAGCCACGTTGATGTAACACGTGGCTTGGCATTGTCTTGCTGAAATAAGCAGGGGCGTCCATGGTAACATTGCTTGGATGGCAACATATGTTGCTCCAAAACCTGTATGTACCTTTCAGCATTAATGGCGCCTTCACAGATGTGTAAGTTACCCATGTCTTGGGCACTAATACACCCCCATACCATCACATATGCTGGCTTTTCAACTTTGCGCCTATAACAATCCGGATGGTTCTTTTCCTCTTTGGTCCGGAGGACACGACGTCCACAGTTTCCAAATACAATTTGAAATGTGGACTCGTCAGACCACAGAACACTTTTCCACTTTGTATCAGTCCATCTTAGATGAGCTCAGGCCCAGCGAAGCCGACGGCATTTCTGGGTGTTGTTGATAAACGGTTTTCGCCTTGCATAGGAGCGTTTTAACTTGCACTTACAGATGTAGCGACCAACTGTAGTTACTGACAGTGGGTTTCTGAAGTGTTCCTGAGCCCATGTGGTGATATCCTTTACACACTGATGTCGCTTGTTGATGCAGTACAGCCTGAGGGATTGAAGGTCACGGGCTTAGCTGCTTACGTGCAGTGATTTCTCCAGATTCTCTGAACCCTTTGATGATATTACGAACCGTAGATGGTGAAATCCCTAAATTCCTTGCAATAGCTGGTTGAGAAAGGTTTTTCTTGAACTGTTCAACAATTTATAATGATAATGATAAATGGGTTATACTTGTATAGCGCTTTTCTACCTTCAAGGTACTCAAAGCGCTTTGACACTATTTCCACATTCACCCATTCACACACACATTCACACACTGATGGCGGGAGCTGCCATGCAAGGCGCTAACCAGCACCCATCAGGAGCAAGGGTGAAGTGTCTTGCCCAAGGACACACAACGGACGTGACTAGGATGGTAGAAGGTGGGGATTGAACCCCAGTAACCTCCGATTGCTGGCACGGCCACTCTACCAACCTCGCCACGCCGTCCCTCACGCATTTGTTGACAAAGTGGTGACCCTCGCCCCATCCTTGTTTGTGAATGACTGAGCATTTCATGGAATCTACTTTTATACCCAATCATGGCACCCACCTGTTCCCAATTTGCCTATTCACCTGTGGGATGTTCCAAATAAGTGTTTGATGAGCATTCCTCAACTTTATCAGTATTTATTGCCACCTTTCCCAACTTCTTTGTCACGTGTTGCTGGCATCAAATTCTAAAGTTAATGATTATTTGCAAAAAAAAAAAAAGTTTATCAGTTTGAACATCAAATATGTTGTCTTTGTAGCATATTCAACTGAATATGGGTTGAAAATGATTTGCAAATCATTGTATTCCGTTTATATTTACATCTAACACAATTTACCAACTCATATGGAAACGGGGTTTGTATGTTGATGTTCACGTCCCGCCACAGTGCAAAGCCTTCACGTTGACGTTTATTTTAAAGCTAATATTTACTGTAAATAATCGTTTTAGTTCTTTTTGCTTTTGTTCCGGATCCTACAGCTTTGACACCACCGCAGCATTTTTCACATCCATCATTTGTTTCACGACGTTGCCACGCATTTGCAAAGTCACCCCGAGTTTGTTGACACCACGCCACGGCGAGCGTGATGCCTTCAGGAGTATGACGGCGGTTCTCAACACGAGACGCGTGAACGTGGAAAACATCTTTCCTCGTCGTGACAAGCTGACCTCCTTGTTTACTCGCCAGGCCGCCCTCGCCGGAACATTCCATGGAAGTCTGCCAGTGTCGGTTTTGTACACAAACGCCTCCGTCAGGGAACAATGTGTCCCGCTCTGCACTCCGCACTCCTGTTACAGCGCTCCGGTTACATAATCCAGGCTGAGCCAGGGCGCTGGGGATTGTCCTCATAAAGCCGTGTTGTTGCTCATGGAAACACCAGCTCACACACGGATTAACTAACGGATGATATCGTATCTACGTCGCTAACTGAAGGTGTGCCTTTAACCACACGCTTTGCCAAAACACGCCATCAAAAGTTGCTGTGTGACATTTTAGTCCAACTAGTACTGATGTATATCGATACTGAAAGTTGTACCGCCAGGCTAACTAACAGAATGTTAGCCAGCATAATTAACAGGAAGTCAGCCAGGTTAACTAACGAGACGTTAGCCAGGTTAACTAACGAGACGTTAGCCAGGTTAACTAACAGAACGTTAGCCAGGTTAACTAACAGGACGTCAGCCAGGTTGATAACAAGAAGTTGGCCAGGCTAACTTACAGGACGTTAGCCAGGATAACTAACAGTAAGTTAGCCAGGTTAACTAACAGGACGTCAGCCAGGTGGATAACAAGAAGTTGGCCAGGCTAACTTACAGGACGTTAGCCAGGATAACTAACAGAGAGTTAGCCAGGTTTAACTAACAGGACGTCAGCCAGGTTAATATGAAGATGTTAGCAAGAAGTTGGCCAGGCTAACTTAAAGGAAGTTAGCCAGGATAACTCACAGGACGTTAGCCAGGTTAACTAACAGGAAGTTAGCCAGGATAACTAACAGGAAGTTAGCCAGGTTTAACTAACAGGACGTTAGCCAGGTTAACTAACAGGACGTCAGCCAGGTTAATAACAAGAAGTTGGCCGGGCTAACTTACAGGATGTTAGCCAGGATAATTCACAGGACATTAGCCAGCATAACTAACAGTAAGTTAGCCAGGATAATTTATAGGACATTAGCCAGGTTAACTAACAGGACGTTAGCTAGGTTAATAACAAGAAGTTGGCCAGGTTAACTTACAGGATGTTAGCCAGGATAATTCACAGGACATTAGCCAGAAAAACTAACAGGAAGCTAGCCAGATTTAACTAACAGGATGTTAGCCAGGTTAACTAACAGGACGTCAGCCAGGATAATTCACAGGACCTTAGCCAGGATAACTAACAGGAAGTTAGCCAGGATAACTAACATGAAGTTAGCCAGGTTAACTAACAGGACGTTAGCCAGGTTGATAAGAAGTTGACCGGGCTAACTTACAGGACGTTAGCCAGGATAACTAACAGGAAGTTAGCCAGGATAATTTGTAGGACATTAGCCAGGTTAACTAACAGGACGTTAGCTAGGTTAATAACAAGAAGTTGACCAGGCTAACTTACAGGATGTTAGCCAGGATAATTCACAGGATGCTAGCCGAGATAACTAACAGGAAGTTAGCCAGGATAACTAATAGGAAGTTAGCCATATTTAACTAACAGGATGTTAGCCAGGTGAATACTTGGTGGATGTCTGAAACTGAGCAGCACCAGCATCACTGACTACTGTGGCCAGCCTATGGATTCAAGTCATCAAGTGATGTGTGAGTAATTACCTTCATCTGCCAGTGGAGGTCTCGTGACTTTTTTTTAAAACTCCATAAAACTGAATCTTCTCACAAATTGTCCTCCAGCGGTTCTTCAGTTCAGGTATGAAGTGGGAATTTCCTTGACTGCGCATCCGCTATAATTCATCCATTATCTACCACAAAGGGACAGATAGCAAATATCTTTTAAAATCTACATTCCAATCAAAATCTAGTGAATTGAAAAATGCAAGTAGAAATTGCAGAGTAACCTGCTTTGTGACTTAAACAATTTTTGAAAAAAAAAAAAAAAAAACCTGGCCAACATCTGTCCTTCATATTAAACATTTTAAAATGCCTAACAATATATAATTTGTAAAATAATTAAAGGAATTACTCCAACAATCATATTAAACATAAATTAACATAAATTGATTTGATTTTCGGGGCAGCACGGTGGCAGAGGGGTTAGTGCGGCTGCCTCACAATACGAAGGTCCTGAGTAGTCGTGAGTTCAATCCCGGCCTCGGGATCTTTCTGTGTGGAGTTTGCATGTTCTCCCCGTGACTGCGTGGGTTCCCTCCGGGTACTCCGGCTTCCTCCCACCTCCAAAGACATGCACCTGGGGATAGGCTGATTGGCAACACTAAATTGGCCCTAGTGTGTGAATGTGAGTGTGAATGTTGTCTGTCTATCTGTGTTGGCCCCGCGATGAGGTGGCGACTTGTCCAGGGTGTACCCCGCCTTCCGCCCGATTGTAGCTGAGATAGGCTCCAGCGCCCCCCACGACCCCGAAGGGAATAAGCGGTAGAAAATGGATGGATGGATGGATTTGATTTTCTTACATCATCCACTTTTTTGAAGGATCTTGGTAGGTTTGTCCTTCTCCTTCAAAACATCAGAGTCAATGTAAGCCCGTCTTGCTTGGTATTCAAGGTCCAACAGCTGGGCAACATCAATCAATCAATCAATCAATGTTTATTTATATAGCCCTAAATCACAAGTGTCTCAAAGGGCTGCACAAGCCACAACGACATCCTCGGTTCAGAGCCCACATAAGGGCAAGGAAAAACTCACAACCCAGTGGGACGTCGATGTGAATGACTATGAGAAACCTTGGAGAGGACCGCAGATGTGGGTGACCATCCCCCTCTAGGGGAGACCGGATGCAATGGACGTCGAGTGGGTCTAGCATAATATTGTGAAAGTCCAGTCCATAGTGGATCTAACATAATAGTGAGAGTCCAGTCCATAGTGGGGCCAGCAGGAGACCGTCCCGAGCGGAGACGGGTCAGCAGCGCAGAGATGTCCCCAAGGGAGAGGGGGGCAGAAAAGAAAAGAAACGGCAGATCAACTGGTCTAAAAGGAGGGTCTATTTAAAGGCTAGAGTATACCAATGAGTTTTAAGATGGGACTTAAATGCTTCTACTGAGGTAGCATCTCTAACTGTTACCGGGAGGGCATTCCATAGTACTGGAGCCCCAATAGAAAACGCTCTATAGCCCGCAGACTTTTTTTTGGCTCTGGGAATCACTAATAAGCCGGAGTTCTTTGAACGCAGATTTCTTGCCGGGACATATGGTACAATACAATCAGCAAGATAGGATGGAGCTAGACCGTGTAGTATTTTATACGTAAGTAGTAAAACCTTAAAGTCACATCTTAAGTGCACAGGAAGCCAGTGCAGGTGAGCCAGTATAGGTGTATAGGTATATAAAGGTATATACAGTATAGGCGTAATATGATCAAACTTTCTTGTTCTTGTCAAAAGTCCAGCAGCCGCATTTTGTACCAACTGTAATCTTTTAATGCTAGACATAGGGAGACCCGAAAATAATACGTTACAGTAATCGAGACTAGACGTAACGAACGCATGAATAATGATCTCAGCGTCGCTAGTGGACAAAATGGAACAAATTTTAGCGAAATGAAAGAAGGCCGTTTTAGTAACACTCTTAATGTGTGACTCAAATGAGAGGGTTGGGTTGAAGATAATACCCAGATTCTTTATTCTTTTATGATCCAATAAAATGCCTAAACTAGCATCCTTATTATAAATCTTGTAGTTTTAGAGTGATGATGACACTGTTGCATTTACTAAATAATAATAATAATAAAACAATTAAAAAAGTTATTTTAGTAGTTTTAATACAAAGACATGATCTCAGTATGTGCTCTTACCATGTTCAGCTTCTGGGGAACTGCCTCCAGATAGTGATGATCTTTCCGACATCAAAGCATCTCCGTGCTAATATTAGCAGCTGAAAAACACATAAATTCACAATGTAAATATACAGTATAAGGTCATAACCTGATGGTTAAGTCAGTGGTGGCAGCACAAAAGCACATCTTACGCAGGAATAGGTATTTACATTTTAGTTAAAGTCTGCCTGCCATTTCCACTAATATGATTAATGTCAGAAAGCAGTGTTTTATTAGTGCACCCCCCGCCTCCCCCATTTACCGCATCAACCATGCTAACATTAGCCAACTCAAAATATTCTCAATTTAAAGTCAGCTAACAGTTTACAAGTTGTTCCTTCAAAAAGTTTCTGCCGATAAAAAAAAGTGTCATTCATCGTCATATCATTTTAAAGACAAGGCTTTTCCTGTAGCTGTTACCTGTATCTAGTGGAGATGTCCGATAATATTATCGGCCGATAAATGCTTTAAAATGTAATATCGGAAATTATCGGTATCGGTTTCAAAAAGTAAAATGTATGACTTTTTAAAACGCCGCTGTACGGAGTGGTACACGGACGTAGGGAGAAGTACAGAGCAGTTGCGTCTCCCAGTCATACTTGCCAACCCTACCGATTTTCCCGGGAGACTCACGAATTTCAGTACCCCTCCCGAAAATCTCCCGGGGCAACCATTCTCCCGAAATTCTCCCGATTTCCACCCAGACAACAATTTTGGAGGCGTGCCTTAAAGGCACTGCCTTTGCGTGCCGGCCCAGTCACATAATATCTTTGGCTTTTCAAACACACATAAGTGAATGCAAGGCATACTTGGTCAACAGCCATACAGGTCACACTGAGGGTGACCGTATAAACAAGTTTAACACTGTTACAAATATGCGCCACACTGTGAACCCACACCAAACAAGAATGACAAACACATTTCGGGAGAACATCCGCACAATAACACAACATAAACACAACAGAACAAAGACCCAGAACCCCTTGCAGCACTAACTCTTCCGGGACGCTACAATATACAACCCCCGCTACCCCCTACCCACCCCACCCCCACCTAAACCCCGCCCACCTCAACCTCCTCATGCTCTCTCAGGGAGAGCATGTCCCAAATTCCAAGCTGCTGTTTTGAGGCGTGTGAAAAAAAATAATGCACTTTGTGACTTCAATAATAAATATGGCAGTGCCATGTTGGCATTTTTTTCCACCCACCCCTAAAGAAGATGCCAGACCGCAGGGAGCGCGTCTGGTATCCGCTCCTTGGGGGGGGGGGGGGGGGGAGCTGTGTTGGAGGGGTGGCTCAGCTGCACCCAACCAGGCAGCAACCTCCATCCCGGCCGCCACCACCAGTCCGTCACCATGCCAAGCCACAGCCTCCAGCACGGCCGCCACCACCAGTCTTTCGACCTGCCAAGCCACCAACACCAAGTCCAAGGCTAGTCGCAGCTCCACGCCGCCAAGTGCCGCCCGTGGCCGCTCCACGCCGCCAAGTGCCGCCCGTGGCCGCTCCACGCCGCCAAGACCAAGACCCCCCAAGTCCAAGCCAAGACCAAGACCCCCCAAGCCAAAGCCAAGACCAAGACCCCCCAAGCCCAAGCCAAGACCAAGACAACCCATGCCAAGACAAAGACCTCCCACGCCAAGCTTCGCCGCCTGACGCACCACGCCAAGCTTCACCGCCTGCCACGACAACGCGCCCACCTCCTCGTCGGCCAAGGATTAGGCCATTCCATGGACGTCCGCCACGCCAGGTGCGCCGACCTCCTCGTCGGCCACGAATGTGGCCATTCCCAGGTCGCCCACCTCGTCAGGTTCAGCGGCGGTCTATGCGTCGCCGCCACCTGATTCTGCCCCGGTGGATTCGGGGACACGTGGTCTGGCGACCCACCGCCAAGTCCCCCTCCCGCCCTCCCATGACTCTTGATCCTGTTTTTTTTTGTTTTTGTTGTTGGACATCTGGAATCTGTCCGTAAGGGGGGGGCCCTGTCATGTCTGTTGATCATGTTTTTGTTTGGCCATGTGCCGCTTGTTTTTTGGACTCTTTTTTTAGTTCCTGGTTTCACTTCCTTGTTTTGTTTGGTTTCCATGGTCACCCATTAGTTTTCACCTGTCATGTCACGCACCTGTTTCACGTTTTGAGTCATGCACCTGTTCTTAATCATGTCTGTTATTTAAGTCTTGCTTTCTGTTCACTCGTTCTGCGTTCATTGCACTAGACGGTCATACTGGTTACGTCTTGTTCATGTCAAGTAAGTTTTGTCCTAGTCCATGCCATAGCCTCTGCTAACTAGCAGCTTCACTTGTGTTTTAGGCACGCTTGCCTTTTTTGCTTTATTGTTTACGTTTGTGGTAGTTTGAGTTATTTATGTCAAATAAATCCAAGCCTACCTTCACGTTGTCGTCCGGAGCTGTCTTTGCACTGGAAGAACAACCCCGCAGCGAGCTGCGGACCCCCCACATGACAAAACCTCACTAAACTGTGGCATGAAACAAATAGCATTAACTATGGCATAGAACAAACACGAAACTGTGGCATGAAACCAATAGCATTAACTTTGGCCTAGAACAAACACGAAACTGTGGCATGAAACCAATACGGAACTGTGGCATGAAACAACTAGCATTAACTATGGCATAGAACAAACACGAAGTGTGGCATGAAACCAATAATGACGCCAGGACGACTGACTGGCAAAGGCAGGCTTAAATAGTCCTCTAATTAGAAGCAAGTGCGTGTCCCGAACACCAGAGGCAGGTGAAAATCATAAGTAGCCATGGTAACTAAAACAAACTCAGGTGTCAAACAGGAACTAAAAGAGTCCAAAACTAACAGAACATAACAAAAACATGATCCGGACTACAGATCATGACATCAACACCGCAACTGTTAGTGAAGTGAAGTGAATTATATTTATATAGCGCTTTTTTCTCTAGTGACTCAAAGCGCTTTACATAGTAAAACCCAATATCTAAGTTACATTCAAACCACTGTTGTAGGATCCATGCTCGAAAAAACACTCCCATCTTCATTCATGTCGTAGTCCGTTTAGAAGATTTCCAACTACCGTATTTTTCGGGTTATAAGTCGCTCCGGAGTATAAGTCGCACCGGCCGAAAATGCATAATAAAGAAGGAAAAAAAACATATATAAGTCGCACTGGAGTATAAGTCGCACTTTTGGGGGAAATTTATTTGATAAAATCCAACACCAAGAATAGACATTTGAAAGGCAATTTAAAATAAATAAAGAATAGTGAACAACAGGCTGAATAAGTGTACGTTATATAAGGCATAAATAACCAGTGCCGGCCCAAGCCTCCATGGGGCCCTAAGCAAAATTTGATTTTGGGGCCCTCTATTTCTGCCAATAATATTGATTGTTGATCATTCACAAACCTACTATAAACTCATTGCGGCTCTGGCAGTGTTGTTTACATTATCCTATTGTCAGCCTGGTATGTCTTTACAAATGACATGTCATTTATAAAGATATGGGGGTGGCCCAGTTAAGAACATAAATAATACCAATGAATGAACGAATGATGTCCAGAGTGCCACAATTGTTCCTAATCTTAAAATGTAGAAAACATTAATTTGCAGCAAAAGCAATAGACAGCATCTTTACTTCTTGAATAAGTCAGCCAGCTACGCTTGACTTTTTCCCCATTGACTAGCTGTCTGTAGGTATAATGATATTGAAAACTTCGGCCATCATGCCGTTTGGGGAATGAAAAGTTCTCCTTAATAGACAGTGGTCCTCTGATCACCTGCTCAGTCCTGTCTGAATCTGAGAGGAAAGAAGGCCACTCAGCTGGGTCAACTGGCGGGGCTGATGATGGTCCATGTGTGAAGGGGACGTTGTGGTGGAAGTTGCTGAGGAAGTGACCAAAGAAAGACAATGACTAAAAAAGAAGGACCTATAAGGTCATTAAATTGAACTGTTGGACAAATATTTATTAATCTCAGAATGTTCTGCAGTACAATGAGCAATTATAAAGGGTATTTTGCAGTTAACTTACTAGATAAATCAGCTGTGGTTTCAGACATGGAGGGGACAGTGGGCACAGAGGATGGAGGTGTGTGAGAGAGCACTGTCGAGGATGGAGATGGACCTAAGATGAAATACATACATACATATAGGCACACATATTAATGAGATACTTTGACTATATTAATTTCCCTTCAGGTGTAATGTTTATACTAAGAAATTAAATGTATACTGTATGGTGACAGTCTTTTCCTCACCTGATTCATCACTCACAGTTGAGCCTGAGGATGTGGACTGGCTCTGGGCTGATTCTGTGCCTCCAAAGTATTTTAACAATGCTCCTGGGGAAGTTTCACATAACTTATGAGTTGATGTAAAAAATAATGTTTATTTTACTCACATAAATTACCGTGCTCTGCTGCAAACAATTTGTGCAAACAACATATCTCACTAGTAACCTGATGCTAAAAACATATTGCTAGCCCCGCGCTAGCTAGCTAACGTCACCTAGCTAAAGCTAATTACAGCTACAAATCTCTTTGATAAACTTTGTATTACCAAGTCATGCAAACATACCTTTATCATGGCATTTTTTCTCCTCTTCCACTTTCTTCTTCTTCCTTTTTTCTGCACCTGAAGGATATGTCCTTTTTTGTGACATTGTTTTGCCTCTATCTGCGCTTTTGATGCCCAGTGCGCACTGGCATTGCACGGCAGGTGGCAAACGTCACAGGTGCAGTAGAGGCAGCTTAAAAAGAGGCAGGAAGAATCACTAGGCCTAGATCAGCAGCAGCACTCTGTTGACCTAAAATCGTGTTTTTGTCAGTGGCGTGCGGTGAGGTTAATGTCTGGTGAGGCACGACTGCATCATCACAGTCAAATTTAAAAACATATGAACCTGCAGTGCAGGTGTACCTAATGTTGTGCCCCTGCGGTCGTTCGCGGCTCCTGCAGCGCGAGCATTGTTGTTTTTGCACTTTTTGGCTTCTTGTTAATTAAGTGACTTTTTTTGGGTGGATTCGGTCTTGCACGTGGAGGGTTTGGGTGTGGGCTTTGGTTGGTGTGGCGGCGGTGCTCCCGTCGGGCAGTGCATTCTGCGGCGGAGGTGCTTGGCACCAGGAGGCGGGGTTATGATACGAGCCTCACACAGTGTGTCTCCGCAGCAGATTTATGATCGCTCAGCACTAAAAATACGTTACACACATACAGTTGTTGACAAAATACACTGTACATTATATACCTCAGCTAACTAAACTATGGAAATGTATAATATAATTCATATAGCAATACGGTCTCACTGCACAGCAGGCCAGCAGTTAGCCGAGTCGCAATCCATGGTGAGGCACAATTGCCTCAACTGGCTGCTGATCACCGCACCGTCTCTTCTCAGTATTTGAACGGCAAATGTGAAAATGAAAATAAAAATAATCTAAAACTGGTGAAGTTAAATGGAAAATAACTTTAGTATAATCACTGGATACATATAACAATTTAATTATTATTTTTTTCTTTTTCTTTTTTTTTTCTTTCCATGATGGCAGGTACAGGCCCCGCCTCCCCTGCCTCTAGTGACGGCACGCCACTGGTTTTTGTACAATAATATATCTTTGATCATTTAGAAATCATCAGTCAGACTCGTACATGCAAAAAATAAAAATAAGAATTTTTTGTTAATTGCTTTTGGGGGCCCCCTGGTGGCCGCGGGGCCCTAAACAAGCGCCTAGTACGCTTATGCCTTGGGCCGGCTCTGTAAATAACCAACTGAGAACGTGCCTGGTATGTTAACGTAACATATTATGGTAAGAGTCATTCAAATAACTATAACATATAGAACATGCTATACGTTTACCAAACAATCTGTCACTCCTAATTGCTAAATCCCATGAAATCTTCTTCCTCGGTGTCGCTTCGAATCAACTCTGCTCTGATCAATTTTCATAGGTACGGAAGTAGTAGCAGGTAGCATCTTTTTTTTCACAATGCACTTCTGCCATGACCCGCCCCCGGCAATTTTTTATTCATTGACGTGTGTGTGTGACGATTGCTGATATACGCCTAGTCTCTTACGTGAATGAGATAAATAATATTATTTGATATTTAACGGTAATTTCACACATAAGTCACCCCAGAGTATAAATCGCACCCTCGGCCAAGCTATGAAAAAAACTGCGATTTATAATCCGAAAAATACGGGCACTCAAATTTCAAACGGTACATGCAGACAGGCAGCCCGCTGAAACTTCTTCTTCTTCCTCATTTTATGGCGGGTCGCAACCAACGTTATAGGTGCATACCGCCGCCTACTGTACTGGAGTGTGTATCCTCAGGGTGAGTACTTAGATTACATACTATGTTGGTATATATACATACCAAATATGTATTTACACAAAACTAGAGATGTCCGATAATATCGGCCGATAAATGCTTTAAAATGTAATATCGGAAATTATCGGTATCCGTTTCAACCTCCCGATTTTCCCAGGAGACTCACGAATTTCAGTGCTCCTCCCGAAAATCTCCCAGGACAAATGTTCTCCCGAATTTCTCCCGATTTCCACCCGGACAACAATATTGAGGGCGTGCCTTAAAGGCACTGCCTTTCGTCCGCTTTTCCTCCATACAAACAGTGTGCCGGCCCAGTCACATAATATATGCGGCTTTTACACACACATAAATGAATGCAAAGCATACTTGGTCAACAGCCGTACAGGTCACACTGAGGGTGGCCGTATAAACAACTTTAACACTTTTACAAATATGCGCCACACTGTGAACCCACACCAAACAAGAATGACAAACACATTTCGGGAGAACATCCGCACCGTAACACAACATAAACACAACAGAACAAATACCCAGAACCCCTTGCAGCACTAACTCTTCCGGGACGCTACCACCAAACCCGAAAACGTTTTTCAACTTGTTTAAGTCGGGGTCCACTTTAATCAATTCATGTTCAAGTTACTTTGTTTAATGCATCCAGTGGGGAATCACAACAAAATTAGGCATAATAATGTGTTAATTTCACGACTGTATATATCGGTATCGGTTGATATTGGAATCGGTAATTAAGAATTGGACAATATCGGAATATCGGATATCGACAAAAAAGCCATTATCGGACATCTCTACACAAAACCACACATAACAAAAGGGGTGGGGAAAAATAATAATAAAAAGAAAATACATAAATCAAATAAAAATAAATACAATAAAAAAAACTACAATTTAAGTATTAAATCTGTGATCTTAAGATATCTCAGTAGAGCCTTGCCACATTTTTTAAAAATTGTTTTCCCCCTTTGTCCATATGTTTAGAATATCATATTTGAAAACTTCAAAATGGTTTGGCGCTGCGTTATCTGCCTTATTTTCGTCACTTTTTTTATTTAAACTCTTATTAACCCTTGTGTAATGTTCATATTAATGTTACCCAACAAGCATTTGTGGGTCTGATGGACCCGTTGCATTTTGTGGCTTTTAATGCCTCACAATCAAACACTTTTATGTTAAAATACTGAACAGATGTTTACCTTATCCAAAAAAAATCAGTTCAGTATTTTAACATAAAAGTGTTTGATTGTGAGGCATTAAAAGCCACAAAATGCAACGGGTCCATCAGACCCACAAACGCTGGCTGAGTAACAACAATATGAACGCTGCACGGAAAATTTCTCTGCCAGTTTCTGCATCCCACAGGGATTCTTCTTTTGTGTTTCTGCACCTGCGGTTCCCACACAAGGTTGCAACATTGTTTGTCAACACTGTCTGCTCTCATTTTCTCGGACATTTGACCCTGTGATGTTCTGTGTACCTACACTCTGTCCTCCCCTGTCTAGGCCTGCTGTGTGTGTGTGTGTGTGTGTGTGTGTGTGTTTGTGTGTGTGTGTGTGTGGTACACAGAACATCAATTTACACACTTCTATTAGCCCCGGGTCCAATGGACCCGCACATCTTATATGTAATAGAAATGTGTAGTGGGGGTGTATGGTGTGTGGTCATTAAATATGTATTCTGATATATGTTCTTCATAGAAAATGAGCTAAATTCAGTGAGTCTCAGTTTGAAAAATTAATTAATTGTAGCATTTTTATTTTAATAAAAAATTAAAACGGGTCCTACAGACCCGAACACCACACAAGGGTTAAGCCGCATCAATCGAATGCACAGCCGCAGCCCCGACTTCAGGTTGCTCTGTGGTATTGACGGATTTAGAGAGGAATATCGAGCGTATAACTCAGGGGGTCCCCAAACTGCGGCCCGCGTCCAAAGTCCGGCCCGCGGGAATCCCAAGTAAAAAAAATTAAAATTTATATTATTATCATATATATATTTTTTATTATTGTCATTTTAAATCTGTCCTTTATAATCAATTTTATACCGCTTGTTACTCTTGGTGTATCCTAGCCGCTCAGGCAAATCATATTGTCTAAAATTGCATTTTCCCATCGATAACGTGACATCATCTCGCTAAGTGCGTGCTATTTCAGTCAATTAGTGCGTGAGGAATACACACATATATATATATATATATATACATACAGCCAGGCCCCCGGCAAAAAATTTTTTTAATTGTAATTTTGAATAATTTATCTGAATGTGCATGAACTATTTCTGTCCGAAATTCTTTGAAATGTTTAAATATTAACCGTCAGTTTACTGTACTGTGCCAACTGTACTTCTATAAGAGTACATCTTTTCTATTGTTTCATTGAAAATAAAACAGCAAAGTTCATTTGGCTGTCATCTGTTTTAATTATGAGACACAATTGTGTCAAAGTCATGATTTCTTGTTTCATTCTTGAAATGAGTGTTGATGACACAGCTTTGCAACAGTTGATATTCTAGTTTCAAGCATGTTTTATTCAATATACACTACCGTTCAAAAGTTTGGGGTCACCCAAACAATTTTGTGGAATAGCCTTCATTTCTAAGAACAAGAATAGACTGTCGAGTTTCAGATGAAATTTCTCTTTTTCTGGCCATTTTGAGCGTTTAATTGACCCCACAAATGTGATGCTTCAGAAACTCAATCTGCTCAAAGGAAGGCCAGTTTTGTAGCTTCTGTAACGAGCTAAACTGTTTTCAGATGTGTGAACATGATTGCACAAGGGTTTTCTAATCATCAATTAGCCTTCTGAGCCAATGAGCAAACACATTAGAACACTGGAGTGATAGTTGCTGGAAATGGGCCTCTATACACCTATGTAGATATTGCACCAAAAACCAGACATTTGCAGCCAGAATAGTCATTTAGCAATGTATAGAGTGTATTTCTTTAAAGTTAAGACTAGTTTAAAGTTATCTTCATTGAAAAATACAGTGCTTTTCCTTCAAAAATAAGGACATTTCAATGTGACCCCAAACTTTTGAACGGTAGTGTAGGTCAAAAAATCTCAGCAACAAGCTGTAATATCTTACTGAGATCATTTAGGACCAAAACACTTAAAACAAGTAAAACACTCTAACATAAAATCTGCTTAGTGAGAAGAAGTATCTTATCAGACAAAAAATAAGCAAATATCACCCTTATTTGAGATACTTAATCTTACTTAGATTTCAGTTTTTGCAGTGCAGAGGTGTCCAAACTACGGCCCGCCTGCGAGACATAAGGAGTTCAAGAAAAAAATGCAAGTATAATTGCTGCAAGTTTGCTGCCATCTTGTGGAGAAAAATGTAAGTAATACAGGTTGATGACCATAAAATTGCACATGAACATGTGCAGAGTACAGTATTTTATATACAAACCTTGTTTCCATATGAGTTGGGAAATTGTGTTGGATGTAAATATAAACGGAATACAAAGATTTGCAAATCATTTTCAACCCACATTCAGTTGAATATGCTACAAAGACAACATATTTGATGTTCAAACTGATAAACATTTTTTTTTTTTTTGCAAATAATCATTAACTTTATAATTTGATGCCAACAACACGTGAAAAAGAAGTTGGGAAAGGTGGCAATAAATACTGATAAAGTTGAGGAATGCTCATCAAACACTTATTTGGAACATCCCACAGGTGAACAGGCAAATTGGGAACAGGTGGGTGCCATGATTGGGTATAAAAGTAGATTCCATGAAATGCTCAGTCATTCACAAACAAGGATGGGGCGAGGGTCACCACTTTGTCAACAAATGCGTGAGCAAATTGTTGAACAGTTTAAGAAAAATCTTTCTCAACCAGCTATTGCAAGGAATTGAGGGATTTCACCATCTACGGTCCGTAATATCATCAAAGGGTTCAGAGAATCTGGAGAAATCACTGCACGTAAGCGATGATATTACAAACCTTCAATCCCTCAGGCGGTACTGCATCAAAAAGCGACATCAGTGTGTAAAGGATATCACCACATGGGCTCAGAAACACTTCAGAAAACCACTGTCAGGAACTACAGTTGGGTGCTACATCTGTCAGTACAAGTTAAAACTCTACTATGCAAAGCCAAAGCCATTTATCAACAACACCCAGAAACGCCGCCGGCTTTGCTGGGCCCGAGCTCATCTGAGATGGACTGATGCAAAGTGGAAAAGTGTTCTGTGGTCTGACGAGTCCACATTTCAAATTGTTTTTGGAAACCGTGGACGTTGTGCCCTCCGGAACGAAGAGAAAAAGAACCATCCGGATTGTTATAGGCGCAAAGTTGAAAAGCCAGCATGTGTGATGGTATGGGGGTGTATTAGTCCCCAAGACATGGGTAACTTACACATCTGTGAAGGCGCCATTAATGCTGAAAGGTACATACAGGTTTTGGCGCAACATATGTTGCCATCCAAGCAATGTGACCATGGACGCCCCTGCTTATTTCAGCAAGACAATGCCAAGCCACGTGTTACATCAACGTGGCTTCATAGTAAAAGAGTGCGGGTACTAGACTGGCCTGCCTGTAGTCCAGACCTGTCTCCCATTGAAAATGTGTGACGCATTATGAAGCCTAAAATACCACAACGGAGATCCCCGGACTGTTGAACAACTTAAACTGTACATCAAGCAAGAATGGGAAAGAATTCCACCTGAGAAGCTTAAAAAATAAAAAAAATAAAAAACATTGTTTTTAAATATTTGAGAAATGTTGTTCTTAAAAAATTTGCTCTCGCATTTTCTGACAAAGTGGTGACCGTCGCCCCATCCTTGTTTGTGAATGACCGAGCATTTCATGGAAGCTGCTTATACACCCAATCATGGCACCCACCTGTTCCCAATTAGCCTGTTCACCTGTGGGATGTTCCATATAAGTGTTTGATGAGCATTCTCAGTTTTTTTTTGCCACTTGTGCCAGCGTTTTTGAAACATGTTGCAGGCATCAAATTCCAAATGAGCTAATATTTGCAAAAATTAACAAAGTTTTCCAGTTCGAACGTTAAATATCTTGTCTTTGCAGTCTATTCAATTGAATATAAGTTGAAAAGGATTTGCAAATCATTGTATTCTGTTTTTATTTACCATTTACACAACGTGCCAACTTAACTGGTTTTGGGGTTTGTATAAAATATACAATATCGAAGTATTCCACTGCCAAGCATGTGTGAATAATTGACACGTTGAGACATATCCTGATGCAAAAACAAAACTTTCTCACAAACACGTTGTCCAAATGACATTTTAGTTTGAGGAAGATAAGCACGAGAGTATTTGTGTGCAGTAAACATGCTAGTACTGAACACAGTGACACCATGAACACTAACTATCATGGTTGGCTGCTGAAGAGGATGAATGAGCATGAGAGGACGACAGCATGCAGGTTATATGGCAGATGTTACGTAACAAACACCCACCATTATGTTAATTTTTATTGCCACATGTTAACTCTACACGATGTAATAAATGTCATATTGCATACACCAGTGTTTTTCAACCTTTTTTGAGCCAAGGCACATTTTTTGCGTTGAAAAAATCCAGAGGCACACCACCAGCAGAAATCATAAACTCAGTTGACAGTAAAAAGTCATTGTTGCAATTGTTGGGTATGACTTTAAACCTTACCCAAGCATGCATCACTATAGCTCTTGTCTCAAAGTAGGTGTACTGTCACCACCTGTCACATCACACCGTGACTTATTTGGACTTTTTTGCTGTTTTCCTGTGTTTAGTGTTTTACTTCTTGTCTTGCGCTTCTATTTTGGTGGCTTTTTCTCTTTTTTTGGTATTTTCCTGTAGCAGTTTCATGTCTTCCTTTGAGCGATATTTTCCCGCATCTACTTTGTTTTAGCAATCATGAATATTTCAGTTGTTTTTAATCCTTCTTTGTGGGGACATTGTTGATTGTCACGTCATGTTCGGATGTACTTTGTGGACGCCGTCTTTGCTCCACAGTAAGTTTTTGCTGTCATCCAGCATTCTGTTTTTGTTTACTTTGTAGCCAGTTCAGTTTTAGTTTTGTTCTGCATAGCCTTCCCTAAGCTTCAATGCCTTTTCTTAAGGGCACTAACCTTTAGTTTATTTTTGGTTTAAGCATAAGACACCTTTTTACCTGCATCTACAAAGCAATTAGCTACCGGCTGCCACCTACTGATATGGAAGAGTATTACACGGTTACTCTGCCGAGCTCTAGACAGCACCGACACTCAACAACAACACATCATTTGCAGACTATAATTACTGGTTTGCAAAAAATGTTTTTAACCCAAATATGTGAAATTAGATCATCTCCCACAGCACACTAGTGCCGTGGGAGATTAACAACAGTGGTTGAAAAACACTGGCATCCACAATGTAACAACATTAAGGGGTGGGTCATGAGGACATAAACGTTAGCAACACTAGCATAAGCTGTGTGAGCTACATGCTAACATTACATTTTAATATCATGCTAGGTTAGCAAAACTAGCATTACTATGTGAGCTTCACACTATGACAGCAACACTGGCGTAGCTATGTGAGATACATGCTAACATAACGTTTTAATATCATGTTAGGTTAGTAAAACTAGCATAAATATATGAGCTACATGCTAAAATTACATTTTAAATATCATGCTAGGTTAGCAACACTGGCATAGATATGTGAGCTAAATGCTAACATTACAATTTAACATCATTCATGTTAGCTAGGCTGACCATACGTCCTCTTTTCCCCGGACATGTCCTCTTTTGCGGGGGTGTCCGGGCTGTCCGGGCGGGGTTTCTTAAATGCCTCAAATGTCCGGCATTTTTAATTAGGGTTGCGTGTATTTTCAATGTACGTTCAGGGTTAAGTTAAGAAGGGGTTAAAAAAAAAAACTGA
This sequence comes from Entelurus aequoreus, assembly GCF_033978785.1. Lineage (NCBI taxonomy): Eukaryota > Metazoa > Chordata > Actinopteri > Syngnathiformes > Syngnathidae > Entelurus > Entelurus aequoreus. The sequence continues at coordinate 57,718,299 of NC_084738.1, read as the reverse complement.
AGGTGCGCACACGTAGCAGCATTCGTGAGGGAGGGGCAGAGACACAGAGCGAGAGAGCTAGTGAGTGGAGAGAGACATGAAAACAAGAAATGCCTAAACGTAAATGCAACGTCACGGATGATTTGCGGGAAAAGTATTCGTGTTTTCGTCCTGGCCGTGACACATGGAAGGCAGAATGCACTGTAAATGTATTTTTGTCATAAAGAAATACAATCATGCGTGCTTACGGACTGTATCCCTGCAGACTGTATTGATCTGTATTGATATACAAACCCCGTTTCCATATGAGTTGGGAAATTGTGTTAGATGTAAATATAAACGGAATACAATGATTTGCAAATCCTTTTCAACCCATATTCAGTTGAATATGCTACAAAGACAACATTACTGGGGTTCAATTCCCACCTTCTACCATCCTAGTCACGTCCGTTGTGTCCTTGGGCAAGACACTTCACCCTTGCTCCTGATGGGTGCTGGTTAGCGCCTTGCATGGCAGCTCCCGCCATCAGTGTGTGAATGTGTGTGTGAATGGGTGAATGTGGAAATAGTGTCAAAGCGCTTTGAGTACCTTGAAGGTAGAAAAGCGCTATACAAGTATAACCCATTTATCATTTATTATAACATATTTGATGTTCAAACTGATAAACATTTTTTTTTTGCAAATAATCATTAACTTTAGAATTTGATGCCAGCAACACATGACAAAGAAGTTGGGAAAGGTGGCAATAAATACTGATAAAGTTGAGGAATGCTCATCAAACACTTATTTGGAACATCCCACAGGTGAACAGGCAAATTGGGAACAGGTGGGTGCCATGATTGGGTATGAAAGTAGATTCCATGAAATGCTCAGTCATTCACAAACAAGGATGGGGCGAGGGTCACCACTTTGTCAACAAATGCGTGAGCAAATTGTTGAACAGTTTAAGAAAAATCTTTCTCAACCAGCTATTGCAAGGAATTGAGGGATTTCACCATCTACGGTCCGTAATATCATCAAAGGGTTCAGAGAATCTGGAGAAATCACTGCACGTAAGCAGCTAAGCCCGTGACCTTCCATCCCTCAGGCGGTACTGCATCAACAAGCGACATCAGTGTGTAAAGGATATCACCACATGGGCTCAGGAACACTTCAGAAACCCACTGTCAGTAACTACAGTTGGTCGCTACATCTGTAAGTGCAAGTTAAAACTCTCCTATGCAAGGCGAAAACCATTTATCAACAACACCCAGAAACGCCGTCGGCTTCGCTGGGCCTGAGCTCATCTAAGATGGACTGATACAAAGTGGAAAAGTGTTCTGTGGTCTGACGAGTCCACATTTCAAATGGTTTTTGGAAACTGTGGACTTCGTGTCTTCCGGACCAAAGAGGAAAAGAACCATCCGGATTGTTATAGGCGCAAAGTTGAAAAGCCAGCATCTGTGATGGTATGGGGGTGTATTAGTGCCCAAGACATGGGTAACTTACACATCTGTGAAGGCGCCATTAATGGTGAAAGGTACATACAGGTTTTGGAGCAACATATGTTGCTATCCAAGCAACGTTACCATGGACGCCCCTGCTTATTTCAGCAAGACAATGCCAAGCCACGTGTTACATCAACGTGGCTTCATAGTAAAAGAGTGCGGGTACTAGACTGGCCTGCCTGTAGTCCAGACCTGTTTCCCATTGAAAATGTGTGGTGCATTATGAAGCCTAAAATACCACAACGGAGACCCCCGGACTGTTGAACAACTTAAGCTGTACATCAAGCAAGAATGGGAAAGAATTCCACCTGAGAAGCTTAAAAAATGTGTCTCCTCAGTTCCCAAACGTTTACTGAGTGTTGTTAAAAGGAAAGGCCATGTAACACAGTGGTGAACATGCCCTTTCCCAACTACTTTGGCACGTGTTGCAGCCATGAAATTCTAAGTTAATTATTATTTGCAAAAAAAAAAAAAAAGTTTGAGTTTGAACATCAAATATCTTGTCTTTGTAGTGCATTCAACTGAATATGGGTTGAAAATGATTTGCAAATCATTGTATTCCGTTTATATTTACATCTAACACAATTTCCCAACTCATATGGAAACGGGGTTTGTATATCAATATATATCAATACAGTCTGCAGGGATACAGTCTGTAAGCATGCATGATTGTATTTCTTTATGACAAAAATTTAAAATAAATAAATAAATAAATAAATAATAAAAATACAAATAAATACCATACCACCACCCCCTTCCCCCCACCCCCGGTCCGTGGGACACATTTTCAAGCGTTGACCGGTCCGCAGTTACAAAAAGGTTGGGGGCCACTACTCTAATGGAATTAAACAATGTGCAGTACGCTTTCTGTCCACCAGAGGACGCCATGTCGTTTGTTTTTGACTTAGTGTTTCTCCAGACGAGTTTGCCTTCGCGCGCGCGCGTGCGCGTGCTGTGGCCAGCGTCCTTCATCGTGCATACTAATTACGACAGTAACGAAGACGTCCGCGTGGCCGTGTAGTGGAAAAACGCGTGGGGACGTTTTTGTAAACACTTGTTTTCGTCACGGCCGACCGTGACGTCATCAGCCCGTCCTCGTAGCGCGAGACTGACGCTGCTATTCGCGCGACATCATCCTCGTCCTCATCCTCATCATCATCATCACCGCCATCCTCCTCATCATCACACACACGCACGTACACGCACACGCGTGCGCGCACACGCACGGTGCGTGTTCCTTTTGGTTGCGCTGCTTTGGACTCTGCTGAAGGAAGGAATCAAGGAAGGAATCAAGGAAGGAAGGAAGGAAGGATCATTTGTCCACGGACGTGCACGCTTCTTGCACCCGGCCATGGCGCCCACGGCTCGGTTCGCGGGAGAGCGTAAGTCGTTTGCTCTTTTTTTTTTATTTTTTATTTTTATTTTTTTTTTGCACCACGTACGCACGTCGCCCGTGTCATCCATCTTTAAAAGCCTAAACGGCATAAAAAAAATAAAAAATACACCCAAAAAGCAAGCTAAAGTGAAGTAGCTTTAAGTCCCATTATGCTAGCAAGTTGTGGTGTTGGACATGGCAGCATATCATAGCAGGCACCTGCTAGCGAGGACACACGCCCCCTGGTGGCTACGAGCGGCGAAGCGTGTGCGATGCCATGCTAGTTGAGAGTAGAGAGACCTTATTCCTGCACATTTTCTACAAATGTGTTCGTTGAAAAAGGAGACACTCGTCTCTAATTGTTGCAACATTTCATTTGCCGAGTCGTTATTTCTACTTCCATCCATCCATTTGCTACCGCTTGTCCCTTTTGGGACCCTCAGCTGCATTCGGACTGGACTTGTTAAGTCCTAATTCATGCTAATGAGCTCGGAGTGCTATCCACATTGGACGTAAACACTGTAAGTGTGCACTTGCCCAACATAGTAGATGTCACATGTCATATAATAACATTAAAGAGTGGGACACAAATGTAAGCAACACTAGCATGCTAACATTACCTTTTAACATCATGCAATGTTAGCAAAACTAGCATCACTATGCAAGATTTCTGCTAACTGTCGTTTTTTTAACATCGTTAAGTTAGCGCTTTATAATTGAAGCTTGATTTGATGTGAGCTACATGCTAATATTACATTTTAACATCATGCTAGGTTAGAAAAAATAACATGCATCACTATGTAAGATTTGCGCTAACTGCTGTTTTTTAACATCGTTAAGTTAGCGCTTTATAATTGAAGCTTGATTTGATGTGAGCTACATGCTAATATTACATTTTAACATCATGCTAGGACAGCAAAACTAGCATCACTGTGTAGGATTTGTGCTAACTGCTGCATTCTAACATAATTAGGTTAACGCTTGATTTGAAATCAAGCTTGATTTGATGTGAGCTACATGCTAATATTACATTTTAACGTCATGCTAGATTAGGAAAACTAGCATCACTATATAAGATTTGTGCTAACTGCTGCATTTTAACATCATTAACTTAGCGCTTTATAGTTAAAGCTTGATTTGATGTGAGCTACATGCTAATACTACATTTTAACATCATGCAATGTTAGCAAAACTAGCATCACTATGCAAGATTTCTGCTAACTACTGTTTTTTTAACATCGTTAAGTTAGCGCTTTATAATTAAAGCTTGATTTGATGTGAGCTACATGCTAATATTACATTTTAACATCATGCTAGGACAGCAAAACTAGCATCACTGTGTAGGATTTGTGCTAACTGCTGCATTCTAACATAATTAGGTTAACGCTTGATTTGAAATCAAGCTTGATTTGATGTGAGCTACATGCTAATATTACATTTTAACATCATGCTAGATTAGGAAAACTAGCATCACTATATAAGATTTGTGCTAACTGCTGCATTTTAACATCATTAAGTTAGCGCTTTATAGTTAAAGCTTGATTTGATGTGAGCTACATGCTAATATTCCATTTTAACATCATGCTAAGTTAGCAAATCTAGCATCACTATGTAAGATTTGTGCTAACTGCTGCGTTTTAACATCATTAAGTTAGCACTTTATAATTAAAGCTTGATTGGATGTGAGCTACATGCTAATACTACATTTTAACATCATGCAATGTTAGCAAAACTAGCATCACTATGCAAGTTTTCTGCTAACTGCTGTTTTTTTAACATCGTTAAGTTAGCGCTTTATAATTAAAGCTTGATTGGATGTGAGCTACATGCTAATATTACATTTTAACATCATGCTAGGTTAGCAAAACTAGCATCACTATGTAAAATTTATGCTAACTGCTGCATTTTAACATCATTCGGTTAGCGCTTTATAATTAAAGCTTGATTTGATGTGAGCTACATGCTAACATTACATTTGAACACCATACTAGGTTATAAAAAATAACATGCATCACTATGTAAGATTTGTGCTAACTGCTGTTTTTTAACATCGTTAAGTTAGCGCTTTATAATAAAAGCTTGATTTGATGTGAGTTACATGCTAAAATCACATTTTAACATCATGCATCATAACAGCACTAGTATATGTGCGTTACTTGTTATCAATAATAGCATAACTATGAAGGTACGTGTTAACAGTTAACATATTACATTTGAACATCATTCCAGGTTAGCGTAGCTATGGGAGCTACATGCTAACATTACACTTTAACATCATGCTAGGTAAGCAGCACTAGCATAGATGTGTACGATATGTTCTACCTGCTAACATTTAATTGTAACATAATTCCAGGTTAACACAGCTATGTGAGCTACATGCTAATATTAAATTTTAACATCATGCTGGGTTAGCAAAACTAGCATCACTATGTAAGATTTGTGCTAACTGCTGCGTTTCAACATCATTAAGTTAGCGCTTTATAATTAAAGCTTGATTTGATGTGAGCTACATGCTAATATGCTAATATTACATTTCAACATCATGCCATGTTAGCAAATCTAGCATCACTATGTAAGATTTGTGCTAACTGCTGCGTTTTTACATCATTAGGTTAGCGCTTTATAATCAAAGCTTGATTTGATGTAAGCTACATGCTAATATTACATTTTAACATTATGCCATGTTAGCAAATCTAGCATCACTATGTAAGATTTGTGCTAACTGCTGCGTTTGAACATCATTAGGTTAGCACTTTATAATCAAAGCTTGATTTGATGTAAGCTACATGCTAATATTACATTTTAACATCATGCAATGTTAGCAAAACTAGCATCACTATGTAAGATTTGTGCTAACTGCTGCGTTTTAACATCATTAAGTTAGCGCTTTATAATTCAAGCTTGATTTGATGTGAGCTACATGCTAATGTTACATTTTAACATCATGCCAGGTTAGCAAATCTAGCATCACTATGTAAGATTTATGCTAACTGATGCATTTCAACATCATTAAGTTAGCGCTTTATAATTAAAGTTTAGTTTGATGTGAGCTACATGCTAATATTACATTTTAACATCATGCTAGGTTAGCAAATCTAGCATCACTATGTAAGATTTGTGCTAACTCTTGCATTTTAACATCATTCGGTTAGCGCTTTATAATTAAAGCTTGATTTGATGTGAGCTACATGCTAACATTACATTTTAACATCATGTTAGGTTAGAAAAAATAACATGCATGACTATGTAAGATTTGTTCTAACTGCTGCATTTTAACATCATTAAGTTAGCACTTTATAACTAAAGCTTGATTTTAAGTGAGCTACATGCTAATATCACATTTTAACATCATACATCATAACAGCACTAGCATATGTGCGTTACTTGTTATCAATAATAGCATAACTATGTAGGTACGTGTTAACTGTTAACATTACATTTTAACATCATTCCAGGTTAGCGTAGCTATGGGAGCTAAATGCTAACATTACTCATTAACATCATGCTAGGTAAGCAGCACTAGCATAGATGTGTACGATATGTTCTACCTGCTAACATTTCATTGTAACATCATTCCAGGTTAGCGTAGCTATGTAAGCTACATGTTAATATTACATTTTAACATCATGCTAGGTGAGCAAAACTAGCATCACTATGTAAGATTTGTGCTAACTGCTGCATTGTGACATCACTAAGTTAGCGCTTTATAATAACATTACTCATTAATCTCATGCCAGGTAAACACCACTAGCATATCTATGTGAGCTACATGCTAATATTACATTTTAACATCATGCCATGTTAGCAAATCTAGCATCACTATGTAAGATTTGTGCTAACTGCTGCGTTTTAACATCATTAGGTTAGCGCTTTATAATCAAAGCTTGATTTGATGTAAGCTACATGCTAATATTACATTTTAACATCATGCTAGGTGAGCAAAACTAGCATCACTATGTAAGATTTGTGCTAACTGCTGCGTTTTAACATCATTAGGTTAGCGCTTTATAATGAAAGCTTGATTTGATGTAAGCTACATGCTAATATTACATTTTAACATCATGTTAGGTGAGCAAAACTAGCATTACTATGTAAGATTTGTGCTAACTGCTGCGTTTTAAAATCATTAGGTTAGCGCTTTATAATCAAAGCTTGATTTGATGTAAGCTACATGCTAATATTATATTTTAACATCATGCTAGGTGAGCAAAACTAGCATCACTATGTAAGATTTGTGCTAACTGCTGCATTTTAACATCACTAAGTTAGCACTTTATAATAACATTACTCATTAACCTCATGCCAAGTAAACACCACTAGCATAGCTATGTGAGGTACATGCTAACATTGCACTTTAACATCATGCTAAGTTAGCAACACTAGAGTAGCTGTTTGAGCTACATGCTAAAATTGCGCTTTAACATCATGCTAAGTTAGCAACACCTGGCCTAGCTATGTGAGCTACATGCTAACGTTGCACTTTTACATCATGCTATGTTAGCAACACTAGTGTAGCTGTGTGAGCTACATGCTAACATTGCACTTTAACATCAGGCTAAGTTAGCAACACCTAGCCTAGCTATGTAAGCTAATTGCTAACATTACTCATTAACCTCATGCCAGGTAAACAACACTAGCATAGCTGTGTGAGCTACAAGCTAACATTGCCTTTCAACATCATGATAAGTTAGCAACACTAGCATAGCTGTGTGAGCTACATGCTAACATTGCAATTTTAACATCAGGCTAAGTTAGCAACACTAGCATAGCTGTGTGAGCTACATGCTAACATTGCACTTTAACATCAGGCTAAGTTAGCAACACCTAGCCCAGCTATGTGAGCTACATGCCAACATTACTCATTAACCTCATGCTAGGTTAACAGCATTAACATAGCAGTGTAAGATATGTGCTAACTGTTAACATTACATTCTAAATCATTCCAGGTTAGCATAGCTATGTGAGCTACATGCTAACATTGCACTTCAACATCATGATAAGTTAGCAACACTAGCATAAGCTGTGTGAGCTACATGCTAACGTTACATTTTAATATCATGCTAGGTTAGCAAAACTAGCATAACTATGTGAGCTTCATGCTATGACAGCAACACTGGCGGAGCTATGTGAGATACATGCTAACATAACGTTTTAATATCATGTTAGGTTAGTAAAACTAGCATAAATATGTGAGATACATGCTAACATAACGCTTTAATATCATGTTAGGTTAGTAAAACTAGCATAAATATGTGAGCTACATGCTAACATAACGTTTTAATATCATGTTAGGTTAGTAAAACTAGCATAAATATGTGAGCTACATGCTAACATTGCAATTTTAACATCATGCTAAGTTAGCAACGCTAGCGTAGCTGTGTGAGCTACATGCTAACAGTACATTTTAACATCAGGCTAAATTAGTAACACCTAGCCTAGCTATGTGAGGTAAATGCTAACATTACTCATTAAGCTCATGCTAGGTAAACGGCACTAGCATACCTATGTGAGCTACATGCTAACATTGCACTTTAACATCATGCTAAGTTAGCAACACTAGAGTAGCTGTGTGAGCTACATGCTAACATTGCAATTTTAACATCAGGCTACCTTAGCAAAACACCTAGACCGGCTATGTGAGCTACATGCTAACATTACTCATTAACCTCATGGCAGGTACACAACACAAGTATAGATGTGTGAGCTACATGCTAACATGACACTGCCCAGTATCATGATTCTGTGTGTGTGTGTGAGTGCGTGTGTGTTCTGGCAATGCTTACTTAATGGGGACATCGCTCTGTTTACAAGTTTTACAATATCAATCAATCAATCATTGTTTATTTATATAGCCCTAAATCACAAGTGTCTCAAAGGGCTGCACAAGCCACAACGACATCCTCGGTACAGAGCCCACTAATACAATAATACTAATACAACTAAAACAAGTCATACTTACTAAACCGTCCCATGTGTGGTGTCGGTAGGAGTGTTTTCATGCATATTTGTCCGTGCTACTGTAATGTAATCAAGCTAGCGTCGTTAGCATGAGCTAATATGCTAACAGGTTTACGAGTGTCTGTTAGTATTATTAACTTACGACGGCATTCTTTTTGTATTGTGTCACAAAAACGTCACCGTGGAGTTATTGAGTCCTTTTAGCTGATTGGAGAGCTAGCTTCCGCAGCTAGTAAGTCCACGGCGATGACTTCTGTTTTGTTGGATCAGCCGTTTTACTGCCATGTTACAGACACCGTTTGGAAACAATTAAGGTATGTCAATAAACATTTACTAAATATTTATGTGTAAACGTATATATCTGCGACTTATAGTCCGGAGCGGCTAATATAAAGAAAAAATATTCTAAAATGTAGTGGGTGCGTCTTATATACCGGTGCGCTATATAGTCCGGAAAATTCAGTACTTTGGTGTTAAAACCGCTGTAAACGTTAGTGAATAAAAACTAAAATCTCTGTGAACCTGTGGAAGGATCATGACCTTTGCCAGAGGAGAACTACACCTCCGGGGGCAAGGCAGGACGTCCCGGAGACCCTCCCTATAGTTTGAGTGTGTGTGTGTGTGTGTGTGTGTGTGTGTGTGTGTGTGTGTGTGTGTGTGTGCGTGCGTGCGTGTGTGTGTTCTGGCAATGCTTACTTAATGGGGACATCGCTCTGTGTCCAAACTTTTTCCACTGAGGGCCATACACGGAAAAATGTAAGCATGCGGGGGCCATTTTGATATTTTTCATTTTCAAACCTTAACAAAATATATGGATTTTTTTTTTTTTTTAACCTTTAGGGCTCCCGGGGACTATAAAGGGTCTCAGTCATTAAACTGTTAAAAATAAGTCAAATGATTATTATTATTTTTTATTTAACGCTTACAGTAAATCTCTGTATCAACTTGAGGTTGATATAAAGTAAAAAAAAAAAAAGGTTTTCTGTCAAAGACAACTTTGTTTTTTATAGTAAAACTGAAATATACAGTATTTAGTAATTAGAGCCAAAAAGATGAATAATGCAGGACACCATTGATTTTAAGTATTAAATATTTTTGAGTAATCACAGTGAAAAGTTAAATAAAATATATATTTGGGATCCAAAAGGTGCCCCACTCATGAAGTGATACATTTTTATTAGTTTTTTTTTACTTTTAACACTTAAATTACGAGATCAACTTCAGATATATCTGTCGATTTTACGTTTGAACTATTATTTTGATTTTGATGTTTTTATATGGCAACCACACAATAGATGCAATATTTTTTCCACATAAAACATTTTAAAGTGATATTTTTTAAGTAATAATTCATTATAACATAGATTTTTAGTCTTTTTAAAAAAAAAATTTCAGCAATGGCAAAAAAAAGAAAAATAAACAAAGACAAAATAAAAAAAAAACAGCCTGCATGGCAGCTTTGTGTCAACATTGCAACTTTTTCTTGTTAGATTTCACCTCATTCCACTTTTTTTAAATGTTTTTTTTAAATTTTTTGCAATATTATCAATTTTGCAATTTTTGCAGAATGTGTGGCGGGCCGGTAAACAATTAGCTGCGGGCCGCAAATGGCCCCCGGGGCGCACTTTGGACACCCCTGGTTTACACAGTCACCTTTAGGGGGACCTCTGACGGTATGGGGACAAAAAAACCAGGGGCCGTACTTATCAAGCTTCTTAGAGTGCCATTTTACACTTAAGTCCTGAGAATTTGCGAAATTTAGTCCTACTCTCAAACTTAAGAATAAAAGCTTTTTATCAACGTTCTTAAGTGTAAGAATCACTCCTACTCTCCACGATATTTAAGAGACCTTCAGAGGTGTCTTAAGTGGTTAGGAGTTGCCAGCAGGGGATGGCACTGAGGCGAGAGAGACGTGCGCGAACATTCAGGGAGCGGAACGATGTTCTGGATTTGTTTGATGACGAGCAGCTGATCAAACGGTATCGTTTAGACAGAGCGGGTAATATTTTTGTCACAGATTTAATACTTTTCGATTCCATGTTGATTTCTGCATGTGGCTGCAGTGGGCTAGTATATATAGAGCCACCCACACCAGTTTCAAATGAGTTGCCTAATTAATGAATTGGAAAGAAAATGTTATGACAGTAGCGTATGTGTGTGGCCGTGAGGTGAGTGACGTCAGTGAGTGTGTGGGCGATAGAAGAGAGGGAGCGGTAGCGTGAGTGCCGGCGGGGACTAGTTTGTTTTGTATTATTTTGTTGTTTATTGTCAAAATATACACTCCCATTGTCCACTTAAATATTTCCAAGATATTTCTTTATTCTTAGACAACGGATTCCCTTTCGTGATTGGTCATTTCTATGGACACAGAAATTACGTCACCTAAAATTCCGTTTACGGCACATAGTAATGTCGTAATTCAGCTCTGAGTGTGACACTTAAGATTCAGTCCTACACTTCGCTGAAAGTGTGAGTAAGACGCTTGATAACTAACTTTTAAGTGCAGCTTTCAGCGAAGAATTTATTTACTCTTAAGTCAACTCTTAGCAGACTTCTTAGGAGTAATTCTAAGAAGCTTGATAAGTACGGCCCCTGGTCTCCTATAGGGAAACCTTTTTAAAATGATGGTCAGATCCATTCCGAAGATGCCTAAGTGATTTTTAATCTTTGGCCCATAAAACATGTTGACTGGTTAGTTTGAGTGTGAGACATTTGCACAGCAGCCCCCTCATCGGGCTGTAGCTGGTACTGCACCCGCTGCTCTGCTCACACTTCTTCTGTGTATAGTTAATCACTTCCACCTGTCCTATAGGAGGACAGCTGTAGTGCTGTATTCTGAGGATCATGTCATATTTCATTATTTTTTTTAAAGGTTCCTCAGTAGTCACGTACAAAATGTGTGTGAGTTATGCAAAATGATTTCAATTTGGTCCCCCATGAACCATATTAACTCTTTTTCCCCAGTAAGAATGATCAGCACATTACTTCATCAATCCAGAGATTTAAAGACGTGTATGAGCTAACTGGGCAGTGGACATTTTACCAAAACATTTTTATGCCTCCACAACCTGTAGAAAGGGTGGTGCCCACAAGTGATGATCAAAAACTTGGTGTGTGTGTGTGTGTGTGTGTGTGTGTGTGTGTGTTTGCTGCCGAGTGAGATAAATGACCTCAAATTGTCGTGTCACAGCTCAGCTCTCTGAGCCGGCGGTGAGCGCTGAGTCCGACACGGCGGGGCTTGTCAAGGCCGACCCGGAGCGGCGTCGTTGCAGAGAGGCGACCGTGTTTTTTTTCCACCGTAGCTACGTGACTGTCGGCCCACCACGTTGTTGGAAGCAGCGTGTGGCTGGCGTTAGAAGGGGACAATACCTGCTGACATTGCAATTTAGTCATCGCAACGTAGCATAGCAACCGGGAATCATTTTGGTGATTTCACCTACTGTGGGGAGCGGACTAACAGGAACTGTTATTGTCGTTGATGTTGCACACGGACGTCTTTGAGTGACGGACGGGAAGTCAGCGTTGACGGCAAGCGACGTTTATGTCGCATTTGTCCAATCAGGAGACACACTGAAACACGTCCAACACACACCATAGGCAGCTTCTTCATATTTTCATGGATACATGTCAACTGTTTGGATGTGGTGCGGACTGACGGATATATCAGTCGTGTTTTTATTGTTTTGTTCCTCCGCTTCTTCTTCGCACATCCTTTCTCCGTTCTGGTAATTGGAAAAAAAACAACTAAAATTTGTAAGTCTAATTCATTTTCGCAACTTAAAAGCAAAACAAACGGCGAGAGACAGCTCGTATCTCAAAATACTCGTAAGTTGAGGTACCACTGCTTGGTATCGTCACTCGATGTTTGTATCGCTCCACCCGCCGCTGTTTACATTCAACAGCTCTAGCTCATGACTTCTTGTCTCCTCTTACGGTGTGTAGTGTAGCATGTTTAGCTATTCCTCCTAAGATACTTGTATGACACATACTTTGACGATACTCGATATAAAAAATAACAATTTGGCCAACGATAGCGTTTTTATTACTATCCTGATATCTTGATAATGCACGTCGAAGACACATGCTGGCTGTGTCGAGAAGCTAACAAAGGTAGCGGCTAACGGCTCTCCACAATGCGAAGCTGCTTCTAAATCACTAAAGTACGTGTCTTACAAGTAGCATTATCACTGGAGGACTAGAGGACAAGGAGTACACAAACACAACGTAGCAAATCGCTAAGATAGACGAGCTCTTGAGAGTAAACAAGGGGGAGCATTACAAATAGCTGCAGTAATGATACCAAGTATCGTAAAGGTCGATATTACTGTACAGTGACTAGATAGATATTTTTGTTATCACAAAATATTTTTGGGTTGTTTTTGTTATTGTTATTGTGCATGCGCCAACCGCGCATGCACGCCCCCTGCTGGGCCCAAGTGGAAGCAACAAAAAGAGAGCCAATTGGCCACCTAGGCCCCGCCCACCGTGCAGCAAACATGGCAACCATGTTTTGTTGCTGCTGCAGAACATAAATAAAACACATCTGCTGTTCAGGTGACAAATTTCACACACTGATGGCTCAATAACCCCCCCCCCCCCCCCCCCCCCCGGCCCACACACACACACACTATAGCACACACACACACACACACACACACACACACACACACACACACACACACACACACACACACGCACACACGCACACACACACAATCATGCGTTTGTTGTGTTCAAGGCTCACTTTCATGACCTAAAAACAGAGCTCACTGGAAAAACGTCATTTTTAAACTGTTGCCGCATTTTGATCCTCGCCTCTGCGGGAGGAGGCGGGATTTGTAGCTCACACACTCAGGGCCTGATTTGCTAAGACCCCGACACCGCGGGCTAAGCAGCGTGTTCAAACTGTGAAATATAGCGTGTACTGCAGACCTGGGCATTCTGCGGCCCGCGGGCCGCATCCGGCCCTTTGTGCGTCCCTGTCCGGCCCGCGTGAGGCCAATTATAAATTACAAAATAAATTTTAAAAAGTATCTATGTCGAGTGTGCAATACAACGGTGCTGCTTTTGTTTTGAAAATCGTTATTTGTATTACTTCCGTGTGGACGTATGCGTGTGCGTGATTGTGAGTGAATGTGAACAGCTGCAATCATTAATTACAAAATAAAGTTGAAAAAACATCTATGTCGTGCGCGCAATACAACTGTGCTGCTTTTATTTTGAAAATTATTATTTATGGGCGTGTGTCAGTGTGTAACCTGCGAGTGAAGGTGCACATGCAGCGACAAGTGATGCATGGTTTACACCCGAGACGCTAAAAAGAGAAAAGTTGATGAAGAATGGCGTGTTTCCAACAAGACATGGACTGCCATGCAACGTTCCCTCTAAGGTGCGCGCCTGCGCAATTGCGCACTGCTCAAGCGTCTGCTGCGCGCAGCAAATATATGCCGCGCACCAAATCAAATCCCATCTGAATTATAAACAAAATAAACATATTTATTCTATGTAATTTTGCAATGCAACTTTGAGTGACAGTGACAACAAGCGGCCCTAATGGTGTTCGTCAACACCGTTCAATTGAACACCGTTCAATTATTGTAACGTCTATCGAGATGCTTCGAGGACAGGAATTATATCGATCACTTTATTGAACAAAACTGTTTATATTCGGCCATAACCACACCAAAAACATGAGTAAAACACTTCTATCTCGAAAAACTAGTCATTTTCTGCCGTACAAACCAGGCCAAAACCAACTTGTCATCTGTCACCAACACGCATAGCACTAAACCACTGGTGCGTTTATGGCCACACAAAAAGTCGGACAACTCAAACATCACACAAAGTTACACTATGACTCCTCAGTCATACGTGTGCTTATTTTACTGTCATTTATTATTAATGTTAATTTATTTATATTAGTCATGGAATGCTGTTACATACACTATGTTGAAGTATTACTATTATTATTAATTATTATTATTATTATTATTATTATTATTTATCTTACGGTATATATCAAAAATAATATTGAGCAAAATTTAATTGAAATATTGTCAGTGTGGCCCTCCAGCAGTGCTCGGGTTGCTCATGCGGCCCCCGGTAAAAATTAATTGCCCACCCCTGGTGTACTGTGAGCAGGCACGTGCACACATAGGGCCCTATGGGTGCCTGAGCCCCTGCCCTTTTTTGCCTCGTCTTAAAAAGTGCCCTCTGCCTGTGTGTGTGGTTTTTTTTCTTTAAACAACATTAATAAATTCCTGTCAGGGATGTAAAAAAAACAGCGGTACAAAAACGCCACGTTTTCTTGTAATACCGGGTTGTTTGAGCCTGCCGCTTCCTTTAAACATTTAGCCCCTCCTCGATCTGCGGGCTGCAGCCAGGGTTACTCAGACGTGACAGTGGAGCAACTTGAAGCTGTGAGTTATGGTCTAGTCCAGGGGTCGGCAACCCAAAATGTTGAAAGAGCCATATTGGACCAAAAATACAAAAACAAATCTGTCTGGAGCCGCAACCAATTAAA
This sequence comes from Entelurus aequoreus, assembly GCF_033978785.1. Classification (NCBI taxonomy): domain Eukaryota; kingdom Metazoa; phylum Chordata; class Actinopteri; order Syngnathiformes; family Syngnathidae; genus Entelurus; species Entelurus aequoreus. The sequence continues at coordinate 57,702,976 of NC_084738.1, read as the reverse complement.
AGCCATATTACATACAGATAGTGTGTCATGAGATATACATTGAATTGAGATGACTTAAAAGAAACTAAATGAGCTCAAATATAGCTACAAATGAGGCATGATGATGCAATATGTACATATAGCTAGCCTAAATAGCATGTTAGCATCGATTAGCTTGCAGTCATGCAGTGACCAAATATGTCTGATTAGCACTCCACACAAGTCAATAACATCAACAAAACTCACCTTTGTGCATTCACGCACAACGTTAAAAGTTTTGTGGACAAAATGAGACAGAAAAAGAAGTGGCATAAAACACGTCCTAGAAAGTCGGAGAAAGTTATACATGGAAACAAACTAAGGTGAGTTCAAGGACCGCCAAAATTAGTAGGACAAAACGGCGCTCGCCAAATACTCGAATCAGTGAAGCATGTTTAATACAAACAGTGTGCTTTATAACAATTAGGGAGGTTTGTGTCACGTTTGTCCTCATACAGAAACCATATTAAAACAAAACAATTTTTTTTTCCCCCTCATCTTTTTCCATTTTTCATAAATTTTTGAAAAAGCTTCAGAGAGCCACTAGGGCGGCGCTAAAGAGCCGTATGCGGCTCTAGAGCCGCGGGTTGCCGACCCCCGGTCTAGTCGCCGTCCACTTATTCAGCATCTCATATGGGTAATATTTCAGAAAAACGTTGTATTATTCTATTAGTCAATGTGTCAGCTTCTGTTTTTGCCGGACGTCGGAGCACGGCGCATCAATTGAGCACGGCACATCAAGTCCGCACAGAGCAGAGCGGATCGTGCGGGACAGGAAGTAATGTACAAAATAAAACACGGGGTTAATTTTCAAAATAAAATGCACTGTGTTTACGGCGGATCACATTTCTCTCACAGTAGAGTTTTAGATATAAGGTTATTGTGACTTTGCTATTACTGTGTGGGTTCACAAAATAATAATAATAATAATGATAATAATAACAATAATAATAATAATAAGAACAATGATAATGATAATAATAATAATTATTATTATTATTAATAATAATAATAATTTCAGCATTCTGGGGATATAAGATGTAGGTTATCTGTTAGGAATATTACCATCTGTGTTTAAACTTGATTCATGTTGATTATGCCTGCAGCCCAATGCCAAAAAAAGAAAGGATACAGCCCTACTGGCCCCTGGTCCATATTTTTGGCCCTGTATTGCGTTTCAGTTGTTTAGTCTGAGCATTAAGTGGGAAAGACCATAAGTTACAACTTGATGGTGTTTTCATCAAGTTAAGGGAAGAAGGACAGATTTTCACATTGAAGTTTTTTCCATTTGGGCATTTATTTTTGTATTTTTTTTCAAAGTTCATGTTGCACTGTTCAATGTTCAATATTAAAGTGCTTATCTTTAACAAAAAATAGCCTATTAATAAACCAGTGTTTTGTTGCTTTTCATGTCTTCCAAGCCTATGATAATGTGAATTAACTCATTATGACCATAATTTGTTGACACAAAAGAAATGGCAATCACTTTTACCTACAAAGGACACACAGCTAAGTAGTTAGCTTCCTATTAGCAAATGTAATTTTACATGAATTTCCATATTGTGTAAAGGACCAAAAAAAAAATTCCTGCCCTTTTCGGACTTTGAGCCCCTGCCCCTCTATAATCATGTGCACGTCCCTGACTGTGAGTGGGCGCGTTGCGTGTGATTTGCCAAGACTGCGTGTGCAATTGAATGAAGATTTTTCACGTACTATACGGGGCATCACCATGGAGACACTCATTACTGCACATTCATGTTATCATGCACCTCTACCACTTTTTATGGGCATTTTAGAAGCAGTTGTACAGTGCATCTATACCTTTTTTTACCGTCAAAGGTGCGCTCATTAGAGAGAGGCTGCATTTATGCCGCTCAAAACGCAAACAAATGCATACTTCAAGTAGTTTTTTTCATATGAGAAATATTTTAATTATATTCTACGTGCAAAAAAACGAACGTCATTAAAAAATATGTACTGACTTGTTAGTGAAATGCTAACATGAAAACAAGAGACATCAACGTCTTTCCCCCGTTAAGAAACATAATTTCCCAATCTAATAGTGTGTACTATTATTAGGCATGTTGCGTGTGATTTACTAAGACTGTGTGTGCAATTGAAAAGTGGTGCAGACCGCTTTATTTAAATGAAGATTCTGCGTGTACTATACGGGGCGTCACCATGGAGACACTCATTTACTGCACATTCATGTTATCATGCTGCTACCTGTGGTGTTTTGTTATGTTTTCAAACATGCAGGAGACATCTACCACTTTTTATGGGCATTTTAGAAGCAGTCGTGCAGTGCATCTACATTGAACGTCATGCTAAGTTAGCAACACTAGCGTAGCTGTGTAAGCTACATGCTAAATGCATACTTCAAGTTGTTTTTTTCAATGGGAAATATTTGTGCAGAAAACAAACGTCATTAAAAAATATGTACTGACTCATTAGTGAAATGCTAACATGAAAACAAGAGACATTAACGTCTTTCCCCCGTTAAGAAACATAATTTCCCAATCTAATAGTGTGTACTATTATTAGGCATGTTGCGTGTGATTTACTAAGACTGCGTGTGCAATTGAAAAGTGGTGCAGACCGCCCTGTTTACATGAATATTTTGCGTGTACTATACGGGGCGTCACCATGGAGACACTCATTTACTGCACATTTATGTTATCATGCTGCTACCTGTGATGTTTTGTTATGTTTTCAAACATGCAGGAGACATCCACCACTTTTTATGCGCATTTTAGAACCAGTTGTACAGTGCATCTACATTGAACGTCATGCTAAGTTAGCAACACTAGCGTAGCTGTGTGAGCTACATGCTAAATGCAAACTTCAAGTAGTTTTTTTCAATGGGAAATATTTGTGCAAAAAACAAACGTCATTAAAAAATATGTACTGACTCGTTAGTGAAATGCAAACATGAAAACAAGAGCCATCAACGTCTTTCCCCCGTTAAGAAATATAATTTCCTATCTAATAGTGTGTACTATTATTGGCCATGTTGCGTGTGATTTACTAAAACTGCGTGTGCAATTGAAAAGTGGTGCAGACCGCTTTATTTAAATGAAGATTTTGCGTGTACTATACAGGGCATCGCCATGGAGACACTCATTTACTGCACATTCATGTTATCATGCTGCTACCTGTGGTGTTTTGTTATGTTTTCAAACATGCAGGAGACATCTACCACTTTTTATGGGCATTTTAGAAGCAGTTGTAAACATCTACAATGAACGTCATGCTAAGATAGCAACACTAGCGTAGCTGTGTAAGCTACATGCTAAATGCAAACTTTAAGTAGTTTTTTTCAATGGGAAATATTTGTGCAAAAAACTAACTTTATTAAAAAATATGTACTGACTCGTTAGTGAAATGCAAACATGAAAACAAGAGCCATCAACGTCTTTCCCCCGTTAAGAAATATAATTTCCTATCTAATAGTGTGTACTATTATTGGCCATGTTGCGTGTGATTTACTAAAACTGCGTGTGCAATTGAAAAGTGGTGCAGACCGCTTTATTTAAATGAAGATTTTGCGTGTACTATACAGGGCATCGCCATGGAGACACTCATTTACTGCACATTCATGTTATCATGCTGCTACCTGTGGTGTTTTGTTATGTTTTCAAACATGCAGGAGACATCTACCACTTTTTATGGGCATTTTAGAAGCAGTTGTAAACATCTACAATGAACGTCATGCTAAGTTAGCAACACTAGCGTAGCTGTGTAAGCTACATGCTAAATGCAAACTTTAAGTAGTTTTTTTTCAATGGGAAATATTTGTGCAAAAAACTAACTTTATTAAAAACTATGTACTGACTCGTTAGTGAAATGCAAACATGAAAACAAGAGACATTAACGTCTTTCCCCCGTTAAGAAATATAATTTCCTATCTAATAGTGTGTACTATTATTGGGCATGTTGCGTGTGATTTACTAAAACTGCGTGTGCAATTGAAAAGTGGTGCGGACCGCTTTATTTAAATGAAGATTTTGCGTGTACTATACGGGGCATCACCATGGAGACACTCATTTACTGCACATTCATGTTATCATGCTGCTACCTGTGGTGTTTTGTTATGTTTTCAAACATGCAGGAGACATCTACCACTTTTTATGGGCATTTTAGAAGCAGTTGTAAACATCTACAATGAACGTCATGCTAAGTTAGCAACACTAGTATAGCTGTGTAAGCTACATGCTAAATGCAAACTTTAAGTAGTTTTTTTCAAAGGGAAATATTTGTGCAAAAAACTAACTTTATTAAAAAATATGTACTGACTCGTTAGTGAAATGCAAACATGAAAACAAGAGCCATCAACGTCTTTCCCCCGTTAAGAAATATAATTTCCTATCTAATAGTGTGTACTATTATTGGGCATGTTGCGTGTGATTTACTAAAACTGCGTGTGCAATTGAAAAGTGGTGCGGACCACTTTATTTAAATGAAGATTTTGCGTGTATTATACAGGGCATCGCCATGGAGACACTCATTTACTGCACATTCATGTTATCATGCTGCTACTTGTGGTGTTTTGTTATGTTTTCAAACATGCAGGAGACATCTACCACTTTTTATGGGCATTTTAGAAGCAGTTGTAAACATCTACAATGAACGTCATGCTAAGTTAGCAACACTAGCGTAGCTGTGTAAGCTACATGCTAAATGCAAACTTTAAGTAGTTTTTTTCAATGGGAAATATTTGTGCAAAAAACTAACTTTATTAAAAAATATGTACTGACTCGTTAGTGAAATGCAAACATGAAAACAAGAGACATTAACGTCTTTCCCCCGTTAAGAAATATAATTTCCTATCTAATAGTGTGTACTATTATTGGGCATGTTGCGTGTGATTTACTAAAACTGCGTGTGCAATTGAAAAGTGGTGCGGACCGCTTTATTTAAATGAAGATTTTGCGTGTACTATACGGGGCATCACCATGGAGACACTCATTTACTGCACATTCATGTTAGCATGCTGTGATGCTTTGTTATGTTTTCAAACATGCAGGAGACATCTACCACTTTTTATGGGCATTTTAGAAGCAGTCGTGCAGTGCATCTACATTGAACATCATGCTAAGTTAGTTTTAATTATATTTTAACTATGCTAAGTTTTAATTATATTCTATGTGCAAAAAAACTGTCATTAAAAAATATGTACTGACTAGTTTGTGAAATAAAAACATGAAACAAGAGACATTAACGTCTTTCCCCGTCAAAACGTCATTCCTCAACCTAAACTTGTACAAGCACATTTCTGTCTAAACTACCAAGATACAATATTTACATTAAACATCTATCTGTGTTGGCTCTGCTGTCCAGGGTGTACCCCGCCTTCCACCCGAATGCAGCTGAGATAGGCTCCAGACCCCCCCCCCCCGACCCCAAAAGGGACAATCGGTAGAAAAATGGATGGATGGATGGATGGATAAAGAATGTGCTGTTTTTGCTCAAAGTTGTGGATATCAACTCTGCAGTGGGCCGTGAAACAGACTCTTTAACAGGAAGTGAGCACGCGTACATATTGGAAAAAAATTCTAGAACATTGACAAACTAAAATGGAAGAAAACAAACGTATTTAAACACACAAGTAGAAATAATACGGCTCTTATGGAGCCAGGACAATATTTCATGTTTCTTCTGCCAAGAAACTATATTGAGTGTCTATTTATGAAAATTACTTTTAAAAAGTAATTAATTATAGTTACTTGTTACTTTACCAAAAAAAGTAATTGAATTATTAACGGAATTACTCTTTGATAAATGTAATTATTACTAGGGAAAGTAATTTATACGTTACTTTAAATATCTGGCATATGCATTTGAGAGATGTTTAATATAAGAGCACAGTGTGCGGAGTCTATGCCTTTAAAAGGCGGGGCCTGTTGCCTAGCGATGTGTGACGTCATCGAGGATTTCAACAGCGCTGCGTTTGTTAGCTATAGCAGTTAGCAGTGCGGTTTGTCAGGTCTGGCGCCAGCTCTTTCGAATCTTTTCACCGGATTGTGTTAATGAAGAGATTGAATGTGCTCCCATGGCGGTCATATCTTCTTGTCAACAAACGGGGTATTGTTTGGATGGCGAGTTTGTCACTTCAAATATTGATTTGTTGTTCAATATTACCATCGTGTACATGTGCGTATGTTTGTTGTCTGCTGTGTCACAGGGTGACGGTGCCTCTTGCTGTTTGATATCAAGTTCATTTTAGTGCGATACTGCTGGTTGCTTTCACCGGTAAAAAGATATTTTCCTGCATTGAACTTGCTGCACTTATGACGCCGTCTTGTTGTCGACTATAAAACCACGTCAAAAGTAGCGCGTCACGTTACATCAAGCTATCGCTAACGGCGTTGCAACGGACCTAAAAGTAATTAATAAGATTGCTCGTTACTAGTAAAAGTAATGACGTTATTACGAACACTGACAGCGGCGTGGCTAACTTCAAACGCTTACAGTCAACACAGACGTCATGAAGTCGTCAAAGCTCACCTTGAAAGATTCACACAGAACAAAAGAAGGTAAAAATAACATGATATTTCTACTCTTCGCAGCATAAGACAAAGTTATGTTGGGCTTCCACTGTTGCATCTCGTTGCTCATAACTGTGGTGCGTTCAAGGACCCTCAATTAAAGTTGGAAACAGATTGCACTAATAATCATATAATCGTAATTATAATAATGTATTACATATAATCATTGATATGTATCCACTAATGATCTTGTGTATAGGGGAGGGGGCCTAGAAATTGGTGCTACGCCCCTGGTAACTTATTTTGGCTTGCTTTTACTTCAGTGCAAGTAGGGAGTTTCTCTTTTCCTCCTCCTCCATTTCCTGGTACACCCCCAATATGTACATTATGTAGATAATGTACTGTATGTACAGTATATACAGCATGCACAGTATGTACATTATGTAAAGTATGTACATTATGTATATTATTTAGAGTATGTACAGTATGTACATTATGTATATTGTATGTACAATATGTACACTACCGTTCAAAAGTTTGGGGTCACATTGAAATGTCCTTATTTTTGAAGGAAAAGCACTGTACTTTTCAATGAAGATAACTTTAAACTAGTCTTAAAGGCACACCATCTTCTCTGCCACGTGGGCCCACCACCCGCGGTCGGAACCAGTGGGGTCGGGTGCGCTGCCAAGTGGATGGCAGTGAAAGTGGAGGCTCCGGACGGACCAATTCGGGGCAGCAGAGGCTGACTTTCGGGACGTGGAACGTCTCTACGCTGGTGGGGAAAGAGCCTGAGCTGGTGCGAGAGGTGGAGCGCTACCGGTTGGATCTGGTGGGGCTTACCTCTACGCATAGCAAGGGCTCTGAAACCACACTCCTGGACAAGGGATGGACCTTGTTCACTTCTGGAGTTGCTCAGGGCGTGAGGGCACAGGCGGGTGTGGGGATACTCACGAGTCCCCGGCTGAGTGCCTGTACGTTGGAGTTCACCCCAGTGGACAAGAGGGTTGCCTCCCTTCGCCTTAGGGTTGGAGGGGGGAAAACTCTGACTGTTGTTTGTGCATACGCACCAAACAGGAGTTCAGAGTATTCAGCCTTCTTGGATACCTTGCATGGGGTCCTGTATGGGGCACCGGCAGGGGATTCCATAGTCTTGCTGGGGGACTTCAACGCGCACGTGGGCAATGACAGTGATACTTGGACTGGCGTGATTGGGAGGAACGGTCTCCCTGATCTGAACCTGAGTGGTGGATTGTTATTGGACTTCTGTGCTAGTCACGGACTTGCGATAACAAACACCATGTTCAAGCATAAGGATGCTCATAGGTGTACCTGGTACCAGAGCACCCTAGGCCAAAGATCAATGATCGATTTTGTAATCGTATCAGCTGATCTGAGGCCGTATGTTTTGGACACTCGGGTGAAGAGAGGGGCTGAACTGTCAACTGATCACCATCTGGTGGTGAGTTGGGTTAGATGGCGGGGGAAACCTCTGGACAGACCTGGCAAACCCAAGCGTGTAGTGCGGGTGAACTGGGAACGTTTGGAGGAGTCCTCTGTCCGGAAGGACTTCAACTCCCACCTCCGGCGGGACTTCTCTGCCATCCCTGTGGAGGTTGGGGACATTGAACAGGAATGGGCAGTGTTCAAAGCCTCTATTGCTAAAGCTGCAGCTGCGAGCTGTGGCCAGAAGGTCTTAGGTGCCTCAAGGGGCGGTAACCCTCGAACACCCTGGTGGACAGTGGTGGTCAGGGAAGCCGTCCGACTGAAGAAGGAGTCCTACCGGGGTATGTTATCCCAGGGGACTCCGGAGGCAGTTGCAAGGTACCGACGGGCCCGAAGGGCAGCGGCCGTGGCTGTGGACGAGGCTAAGCAGAGGGTGTGGGAGCAGTTCGGGGAATCCATGGAGAAGGACTATCGGGCGGCACCAAAGCTGTTCTGGAAGACCATACGGCACCTCAGGAGGGGGAAGCAGGGAACCATCCAAGCTGTGTACGGCAAGGATGGGACTTTGCTGACTTCAAGTGAGGAAGTCGTAGGGCGTTGGAAAGAGCACTTTGAGGAACTCCTGAACCCAAATACATCAGACACACCCTCCCTGATAGGAGCAGGGCCTGAGGATGATGGGGGATCGACGTCGATCTCTCGGGGTGAAGTCACTGAGGTAGTTAGACAACTCCACAGTGGCAAAGCTCCGGGGGTTGACGAGATCCGTCCAGAAATGCTGAAGGCTCTGGGTGTTGATGGGCTGTCTTGGTTGATACGCCTTTTCAACATTGCGTGGAAGTCTGGGACAGTGCCGAGGGAGTGGCAGACTGGGGTGGTGGTTCCCCTTTTCAAAAAGGGGGACCAGAGGGTGTGTGCTAATTACAGGGGTATCACACTACTCAGCCTCCCTGGGAAAGTTTACGCCAAGGTACTGGAAAGGAGGGTCCGGCCGATAGTCGAACCTCAGATTCAAGAGGAGCAATGTGGATTCCGTCCTGGTCGTGGAACAACTGACCAACTCTTTACGCTTGCGGGAATCCTGGAGAGGGCCTGGGAGTATGCCTATCCAGTCTACATGTGTTTTGTGGATTTGGAGAAGGCGTATGACCGCGTCCCTCGGGAGATCTTGTGGGAGGTGCTGAGGGAGTACGGAGTGAGGGGAACCCTGCTGAGGGCCATCCAATCTCTGTACAACCAAAGCGAGAGTTGTGTCCGGGTGCTTGGATGTAAGTCGGATCCGTTTCCAGTGGGGGTTGGTCTCCGCCAGGGCTGCGCTCTGTCACCTATCCTGTTTGTGATTTTCATGGACAGGATTTCTAGGCGGAGTCGTGGCCATGGCGGAGAGGGTATACGTCTCGGGGGGCTAAAGGTTGCGTCACTGCTGTTTGCAGATGATGTGGTCCTGATGGCACCTTCGGTTCGTGACCTTCAGCTCTCACTGGATCGGTTCGCAGCCGAGTGTTCAGCGGCTGGAATGAGGATCAGCATCTCCAAATCTGAGGCCATGGTTCTCAGCAGGAAACCGATGGTTTGTACAGTCCGGGTAGGGGACAGGACTCTGTCCCAGGTGGAGGAGTTTAAGTATCTCGGGGTCTTGTTCACGAGTGAGGGAAAGATGGAGAAGGAAATCAGCCGGAGAATCGGAGCAGCTGGGGCAGTATTGCAGTCTCTCTGCCGCACTGTTGTGACGAAACGGGAGCTGAGTCAGAAGGCAAAGCTCTCGGTCTACCGAGCTATCTACATTCCTACTCTCACCTATGGTCATGAAGTGTGGGTAATGACCGAAAGAATAAGATCGCGGATACAAGCGGCCGAAATGAGTTTCCTCAGAAGGGTGGCTGGCATCTCCCTTAGAGATAGGGTGAGAAGTGCAGTCACCCGAGAGAGACTCGGAGTAGAGCCGCTGCTCCTTCGCTTGGAAAGGAGCCAGCTTAGGTGGTTCGGGCATCTCGTGCGGATGCCTCACGAGCGTCTCCCTAGGGAGGTCCTTGTTGCACGTCCCACTGGGAGGAGGCCCCCCGGCAGGCCAAGGACCAGATGGGGGGATTACATCTCCTCTCTGGCCTGGGAACGCTTCGGGATTCCCCAGGAGGAAGTCGCAAATGTTGCTCTGGAGAGGGAAGTCTGGGGGTCTTTGCTGGAGCTGCTGTCCCCGCGACCCGATTCCGGATAAGCGGTTGAAGATGGATGGATGGATAGTCTTAAAGGCCTACTGAAAGCCACTACTACCGACCACGCAGTCTGATAGTTTGTATATCAATGATGAAATCTTAACATTGCAACACATGCCAATACGGCCGGGTTAACTTATAAAGTGACATTTAAAACTTCCCGGGAAATATCCGGCTGAAACGTCGCGGTATGATGACGTATGCGCGTTACGAAGTCAGAGTAACGGAAGTTATGGTACCCGTAGAATCCTATACAAAAAGCTCTGTTTTCATTTCATAATTCCACAGTATTCTGGACATCTTTTGCAATTTGTTTAATGAACAATGAAGGCTGCAAAGAAGACAGTTGTAGGTGGGATCGGTGTATTAGCAGCGGACTACAGCAACACAACCAGGAGGACTTTGTTGGAGCGCTAGCCGCGCTAGCCGCGCTAGCCGCGCTAGCGGCGCTAGCCGCGCTAGCCGCCGACCTCACCTTGACTTCCTACGTCTCCGGGCCGCCAAACGCATCGGGTGAAGTCCTTCGTCCTTCTGCCGATCGCTGGAACGCAGGTGAGCACAGGTGTTGATGAGTAGATGAGGGCTGGCTGGCGTAGGTGGAGAGCTAATGTTTTTAGCATAGCTCTGTGAGGTCCCGTTGCTAAGTTGCTAAGTTAGCTTCAATGGCGTCGTTAGCACAGCATTGTTAACCTTCGCCAGCCTGGAAAGCATTAACCGTGTATTTACATGTCCACGGTTTAATAGTATTGTTGATTTTCTATCTATCCTTCCAGTCAGGGGTTTATTTTTTTGTTTCTATATGCAGTTAAAGCACGATGCTATCATGTTAGCTCGTAGCTAAAGCATTTCGCCGATGTATTGTCGTGGAGATAAAAGGCACTGAATGTCCATTTCGCGTTTTCGACTCTCATTTTCAAGAGGATATAGTATCCGAGGTGGTTTAAAATACAAATCCGTGATCCACAATAAAAAAGGAGAGTGTGGAATCCAATGAGCCAGCTTGTACCTAAGTTACGGTCAGAGCGAAAAAAGATACGTCCATCACTGCCTCTCAAGTCCTTCACTGTAACGTTCCTCATCTACGAATCTTTCATCCTCGCTCAAATTAATGGGGTAATCATCACTTTCTCGGTCCGAATCTCTCTCGCTCCATTGTAAACAATGGGGAATTGTGAGGAATCCTAGCTCCTGTGACGTCACGCTACTTCCGGTACAGGCAAGGCTTTTTTTATATCAGCGAGCAAAAGTTGCGAACTTTATCGTCGATTTTCTCTACTAAATCCTTTCAGCAAAAATATGGCAATATCGCGAAATGATCAAGTATGACACATAGAATGGATCTGCTATTCCCGTTTAAATTAAAAAAATTTTTTTCAGTAGGCCTTTAACTTTAAAGAAATACACTCTATACATTGCTAATGTGGTAAATGACTATTCTAGCTGCAAATGTCTGGTTTTTGGTGCAATATCTACATAGGTGTATAGAGGCCCATTTCCAGCAACTATCACTCCAGTGTTCTAATGGTACAATGTGTTTGCTCATTGGCTCAGAAGGCTAATTGATGGTTAGAAAACCCTTGTGCAATCATGTTCACACATCTGAAAACAGTTTAGCTTGTTACAGAAGCTACAAAACTGACCTTCCTTTGAGCAGATTGACTTTCTGGAGCATCACATTTGTGGGGTCAATTAAACGCTCAAAATGGCCAGAAAAAGAGAACTTTCATCTGCAACTCGACAGTCTATTCTTGTTCTTAGAAATGAAGGCTATTCCACAAAATTGTTTGGGTGACCCCAAACTTTTGAACGGTAGTGTACATTATGTAGATAATGTACAGTATGTATATTATGTAGATAATGTACAGTATGTACAGTATGCACAATATGTTCAGTAGCTACATTATACAGTACATACATTATTCACAGTATATACAGTGTATACAGTATGTACAGCATGTTCAGAATACACAGAATGTGCAGTACATACAGTATGTGCAGTATATACAGAACGTCCAGCATGTACGTATATACAGTATATACAGTATGTGCAGCATGTATAGTATGTACAGTGTATACATTATGTACAGCATGTTCAGAATATACAGCATGTGCAGTATATACAGTATGGACAGCATGTACAGTATATACAGTATGTACATCATGTACAGTATATACACTATATACAGCATGTACAGTATATACTGTATGCAAAGTATGTACATCATGTGCAGCTTATACAGTATATACAGCATGTACAGTATATACAGCATATGCAGTATATACAGCATGTACAGTATATACAGTATGTACAGTATTTACAGTATGTACAGTGGGGACGTGTTTATGGCCCTTTGAAAGTGTTGAAAGAGATGATTAGAAATGAGTCATTAATGGACATAGAGTGTACAGCAGAAGAGAAAGTGCAACAATGAGTATCGATCCCATCACGCTAGGATAGGACAGACTTTATTAATCCCACAATGATGAGCATCTGTGGTTGCCGGGCAGATTTGACATACAGTAACAAAAGTAAAACCTGAAGAGAACACCAGGGGAAAACTGATAACGAGTAGTAACAGTATTACCACTTACTTATTAATACTGCTTATGTAACGATATTTCGTTCTTATCTGTGCTGTAAAGTTCACATTTGAATGACAATAAAAAGGAAGTCTAAGTCTATAATCACTAATACCACTAGTGATGGGTACTGGAACCGGTACTCAGCGGTACCAATATTTGGTACTTTTTAAAAAATATTGTTTTTGACAATAACATTTGATTTTTATATGCATGATTTAAAAACTGTGCTGTCCAGTTGTCACATCTTGTTTTATTCTCACATTTCTGAGTCTCTCTTGCAATGCAATTGCACTTCCCAGACATTAGATGGCAGTACTGTACAGGCTATCTTTGATACGTCGTCCAACTAGAGAGCCTAGATGTGTTGTGTTGCCCCCCCCCACAAAGTGTTTATACTGTAAGTCTTGTACTCATTACGCGCCAGCTGTTTGATTGTGACGTGCATCTTACTTGTAGTTTTCATCACTCAACTTGTTGAAATCGCCGTGTAAAATCGCTAATGCTAATAGTAGCATTAGCCCTATGGCAAATCCGATGCAAATAGGGACGTGACAAGTCTGAAACCGGACGCGACAAAGGTATCGAAACACAACAGCGTTGGTAATGACAAAGACTACTTCCTGACTACGGAAACACAACTTTTACACTCCTGAATACAATATCGATACTCGAGCCTTGAGTATTAAAAACAGTAGGTATTAAAAACAAGAACATATTTATGGAATTTAAGTTGAAGTGGCAACACCTGGTGGTCACAATAATTCATAACGTGAAGCTCATGACGCAGTAAGTTGAATGATGCAGACACGTTTGTTACTGGATACTTTCTAGTACGCCTTGGAGACTTTGTACGTGTAAGTAATATGCAACTATAATCATTGAATACTTGTTTGTATTGACAAATATGCTGTACTGATTATTACCTGTGTCTGGTGTGCCGTGGGAAATTATGCAACTTCACCTAATTGGTCCAAAAAGTATTTTTTTTGCAAATCAATAATTATAATCTGCAAATACTGTGCCGTTCCTTAGTGTCCGTGCTGTGTAGAACTGGGCTGTAGAACTGTGATCCCAACATGCAGACCACAGCGTGCAGGTACAAAGGTATGTAACGCTTAAAGGCCTACTGAAATGATTTTTTTTTATTCAAATGGGGATAGCAGATCCATTCTATGTGTCATACTTGATAATTTCGCGATATTGCCATATTTTTGATGAAAGGATTTAGTAGAGAACAACGACGATAAAGGTCGCAACTTTTGGTCGCTGATAAAAAAAAGCCTTGCCTGTACCGGAAGTAGCGTGACGTCACCGGAGGAAGGACTCCTCACATTTTACCCTTGTTTTCAATGCAGCGAGAGAGATTCGGACCGAGAAAGCGACGATTACCCCATTAATTTGAGCGAGGATGAAAGATTCGTGGATGAGGAAAGTGAGAGTGAAGGACTACAGAGGCAGTGCAGGATGTATCTTTTTTCGCTCTGACCGTAACTTAGGTACAAGGGTTCATTGGATTCCACACTTTCTCCTTTTTCTATTGTGGATCACGGATTTGTATTTTAAACCACCTCGGATACTATATCCTCTTGAAAATGAGAGTCGAGAACGCGAAATGGACATTCACAGTGACATTTATCTCCACGACAATACATCGGCGAAGCTCTTTAGCTACTGAGCTAACGTGATAGCATCGTGCTCAAATGCAGATAGAAACAAAATAAATAAACCCCTGACTGGAAGGATAGACAGAAGATCAACAATACTATTAAACCATGGACATGAAACTACACGGTTAATAATTCCCCGCCTGGCAAAGCTTAACAATGCTGTTGCTAACGATGCCATTGAAGCTAATTTAGCAACGGGACCTCACAGAGCTATGATAAAAACATTAGCGCTCCACTTACGCCAGCCCTCATCTGCTCATCAGCACCCGTGCTCACCTGCGTTCCAGCGATCGACGGAAGGACGAAGGACTTCACCCGATCATCCGTGCGGTTGGCGGCTAGCGTCGGCTAGCGCGTCTGCTATCCAAGTAAGTCCTCCTGGTTGTGTTGCTACAGCCAGCCGCTAATACACCGATCCCACCTACAACTTTCTTCTTTGCAGTCTCCATTGTTCATTAAACAAATTGCAAAAGATTCACCAACACAGATGTCCAGAATACTGTGGAATTTTGAAATGAAAACAGAGCTTTTTTGTATTGGATTCAATGGGGTACCAATACTTCCGGTTCAACGATTGACGTCACGCGCATACGTCATCATATATAGACGTTTTCAACCGGAAGTTTAGCGGGAAATTTAAAATTGCACTTTATAAGTTAACCCGGCCGTATTGGCATGTGTTGCAATGTTAAGATTTCATCATTGATATATAAACTATCAGACTGCGTGGTCGGTAGTAGTGGGTTTCAGTAGGCCTTTAAGCCAAAAATGAACAAAAAGGGAAAGGAAAAGGCAATGGAAGCATAGGGATGGCTATGTAAAACGACAGTAAAACTGAACTGGCTACAAAGTAAACAGAAACAAAATGCTGGACGACAGCAAAAACTTGCAGCGTGTGGAGCAGAGACGGCGTACACAAAGTATGACATGACAATCAACAATGTCCCCACAATGTCTCCACAACTAAAGCACTACACACATCAAAACACCAACAAACTCAAAATAAGGCACGAAGAGGACCTGGTGGAGTTTCATTTTTTTTTAACGTTTTCTGCTAGTGGTGTGCCTCCGGATTTTGAAATGGAAAAAAATGTGCCTTGCCTCAAAAAAAGGTTGAAAAACACTGGTCTAGCTGGTGTGCTACTGTGTGCTTAGCTGTTGTGTAGCTGCTAGTAGCCTATAGCCTGGGCATGTTTACCTTACTTTGGTGAAATAGGAGAAAGTGTGTGCTTATTGTCACCATGGCAACCTGGAAGGAGGACAAAGCGCAGGCAGGCGGAAGAAGAAGAAGACAAAAGGAAAGCAAAAGGTGGCGGAGGGAATGTGGGGGAGGAGACAAGGCCGTCGCTCACAGAGGGAAAAAAAAGAAGAAGTTGAAAGATCACGTTGCCGCACTTGTTGAAGGACACCTGGTCGCCGTGGAGACGGACACAAAAGGGACACGGCGGTTAGGGCTACATTCTTTATCCATCCATTTTCTACCGCTTGTCCCTTTTGGGGTTGCGGGTGGTGCTGGAGCCTATCTCAGCTGCATTCGGGCGGAAGGCGGTGTACACCCTGGACAAGTCGCCACCTCATCGCAGGGCCAACACAGATAGACAGACAACGTTCACAGCATTTCATGATTAATATTTATAAATTAAGTTTCCTAATAAATGACACTAGACTAAGCACACATTTGATTGGTAAATCATGGTGTAACGACCTGGAATGACACTTTATGTGTGGTGTTGGAGTTGTCCGACTTTGTGTGGCTGTAAACGCATCACTGGCTAAGTGCCATATGTGCATGTGTTGGCGCAAGTGAGAAAGAGCGCGCGACTGCTGTTGATATAACAAAGTTGCTTTTGGTCTGGTTTGTACTGTAGAAAATGACCAGTTTTGCTAGATATCATTTTTTTTATTAATGTTTTGGTGATGGGTTTATGCAGGCCTGGCCCTAACCAATCTGGCGCCCTAAGCAAGATTTTAGGTGGCGCCCCCCCCCCACATCGGCAGTGAAGTGTATATACTCACAAGAAACCGAATAGCTTTGTCTTTGGCCTTTTTTTTTTACTTAAAGAAAGCAAATTAACATATTATATGAGAATGTTATGTTATGATTATCTTTAACCAAATCACAGCAGTGCTCAAATTAAAAAACAGCATTCCCTCTTATGTGATATTGCTTAATTAACATTAATGATGTGCACTTTAACAACTAGGCTTACAACTAACCTAATATATAAAGGGGTGGAAAAGTGACTATTACCTGCAGGGCAAACATTAGCTAACCAGAAGGCAATAACAATGTAAACAAAAAACACCTGCTTAAAAGATCTAATACAAATGTCCCTAGGGATGTAAGGTGGGAGTATGCAAAATACGATAAGGGTATCGCAACTGGCTCACCTTTACAGGTACTCGCCCCTGCACCATCTGTGAGCCTGTGGCCTCGCTCTCTTCATCTCTCCTTCCATCAAGGCACCGGCGGGACTCTGCATGGCAGGGACGTCCTCCTCCCTGAGCCAAAACTAAGCTTGACCGCATACCTCAACTGGACATGAGTTGGTTGGCATCAGCAGATTCTCAAATGGGCACCCCCGTCATCAACGTTTCGTCGAATTAAGCCCATGATGCTTCGGAGGGGCTCGACGGCAGATCCAGCGTCCTGGATCTACCCCCGCTGAATGCCACCCAACTCTATGTCCCTAGTCCTTCAGTAGGTCGGCTCTGCCACCGCACCTTTCTTTGTAACCAAATCCAGCGTGATGCTTCCTCTGCCCTTCTAGTGGTGTTGGCTACCAGCCGCTTCCTAGCCAGCCCCTCGATCCCTAGCAGTCCGAGTGCTCTCCAGAGCGACCGCCCCGCAAAGCCTCTACAGCCCACCTCCACCGGTAGGTTCCAGGCCTTCCATCCATTGTGCTGGCTCTCGAGGATGAGGGTTTGGTACTTCTTGAGCTTGCGTTCGTACGCCTCCTCCATCCTCTCTTCCCAAGGTACTGTCAGCTCGATAAGCACCACCTGTTTGGTTCCTCTAGACCACAGAACAATATCAGGTCTCAGGGTAGTGTGGGCTATCTCCTCTGGGAATTTGAGCTGCTTCTTCAGGTCGGCCCGCATCTCCCAGTCGTTTGCTGTGGCCAGGACTCCTTTGTTCCTCCCTCCTGCTGCTGCGCTTTCACCTGCCCTGACGAAGTGGATGAAGCGTGGCCCATTAGAGAGCTGCCTTGTCCTCTTCCTGGCCTGCTCAACACCTTCTGCCAGCTGAGCAAGGATCTGGTCATGACGCCACCGGAACTTGCCATCTGCTAAGCTTGAGTGACAAGAGGAGAGGACATGCTCCAGGTTAGCTATCTTCCCGCAGAGTGTGCAGCTGGGGCTCTCTACCATTCCCCAAGTATGGAGGTTTGATGGGGTGGGCAGGACATCATATGTAGAACACAGCAGGAACTTTATCCGGTGGCCTTCCATGCTCCAGATGTCCTGCCAGGTTAGAGATCTGTCTTTTACACTCTCCCATCTAGTCCAGCTGCCCTGTTTTTTCATGGCTAATGCCTTGACATACCGGCTTTCCTCCTCAGCCTTTCGGACCTCCCTCTGCACCAAGCCTCGCCGCTCCTTTGGGTCAGCTTTGTTCTATCTTGTTCTGGATGAGCAACCCAGACCAAGTCTTCCCTGGGCTACTGATCCCACAATGTCCGTGTGATGCAGTCGATCCTCCGCCTCCCTCAGTGCTTTGCTGGCTAACCACTTTCTGCCTGACCTGACGACAATGCCTGCCTGCCGTACTCGTTCGTCTTTGCTGTCTCGTAGCATCATGGCCTGGCGTGTTTTTGTCACCTTGTACTCCTCCACCACTGATGTTATTGGCAGCTGTAGCTTGCTTCCTGTGCTGTACAGTCCAATGGAACAGAAGCTTCTTGGGACACCCAGCCATCTCCTCAAGTAGGTGTACAAATGTCCCTAGGGATGTAAGGTGGGAGTACTGTAATTACCTAACGTTACATTATTATTTTCCATAACAATTTAGCCCCCTCCACAATATTAACCTGACGTTAAAACAGAACTAGCTATTTATTGATTAGCAATTGCCGAATCATGTAACATTAGCTTAATGCTAAAAAGACAGGTTACTATCACATTCTGTAACAGACAAATAATTTCATGTAGGCTAACGTTACCTACCTGATACCTCTGTCTTTTTCTCGTTTCTCCTCCTCTTCTTTTCTATTTTTCTTACCTGGGCACCTGACAGTTTTGGCCGTTTTGACATCTTGTGTTGATTTTTTTGATGTGGTAAGAGTCATGATACGGGAAGGGAGGGGGCGCACCGTGCGGGGGGATGGGGGGGGGGGGGGGGGGGGGGGGCGTAATGTTGTAACAAATAATATTTCTATTAAATAGGCTTTACTTTGCATTTTAATTAACGTGGGATTATTTTTTGTATTTAGAAATAATAGTACCAACTTTTTTTTTTTTTCTCTCTCCAACATTTGTGGCACTGGCGTGGCGCCCCCTGATGGACGGCGCTCTTAGCATTTGCCTATACGGCCTATGCCACGGGCCGGCCCTGGGTTTATGGCTGACAATAAAGAACGCTAATTGTCAGCTAGCGATTTCAGTGCTACTTGTCAGCTAACGATTCCCGTGCTAGTTGTCAGCTAGCGATTTAAACGCTAATTGTCAGCTAGCGATTTCAGCGCTACTTGTCAGCTAACGATTCCCGTGATAGTTGTCAGCTAGTGATTTGAACGCTAATTGTCAGCTAACGATTTGCATGATAGTTGTCAGCTATTGATTCGAATGCTAATTGTCAGCTAGTGGTTTGAACGCTAATTGTCACCTAACGATTCACGTGCTAGTTGTCAGCTAGTGATTTGAACGCTAGTTGTCAGCTAGCGATTTGCAAGTTAATTGTCAGCTAGTGATTAGCAGACTAGTTGGTACTGTAGCTAGCAATTAGCGCACTAGTTGATAGCTAGCTATTAGCGGCGTTATACTGTGTCACTTGATTTAGGGATGGGTACAGAATCCGGCAACTTTTTTTTGGCACTGACCGAATCCCGCCGGTCCTCGGGGGCACAGATTCACCTAAAATCCAACGGTGCCATTTTTCCGTACCTTGGGTTGCCGACTTAGCTGGCTCTTCGCACTTTGACAATCACTCCAGCAGCACTGAGAGCGGACTCAGCCAATCTATCTTTGCCTCTAATTTTGAATGCCAACAAAGAAATGGACTCCAAACACATTCCAACGCAAGTAAAATAAGGCTCCCCTTTACAAAAATGCGCTAGCTTGATGCTAATACACATTGGCTTTGCTATTGACATGCTACGGATTAGCATTAGTGATTTCACACGGCAATTTTCACACCTCTCAATGTGTTAATGAAAACTACAACTAAGATGCACGTTACAATCAAACTGCTGGTGTGTACAATACTTACAGTGTTAACACTTTTTAGGGCGCAACACCATAAACTATACACTAGTGCCATCTAACGTCTTGGACTTGCAACTGCAATTGCAACGTAAGATCATACTTGCAAATGATAAAATGATGATGATAAAATGAATATTTCCTCACACACACAAACATACTACAAATTGGTACCATTGAGTACCGGTATCCATGCCCAGGTACCGTAATGTGAACGGTACCTGTCCCGAATTTGAATATTTTAGTATTGCACAATAGAAAGGTATCTTTAGGACTGGTTTATTGAAAAACCCAATTTATACACGATATAAAAGGAGGGGGTCCTTGGCTTGGAGAACGCTGAAGACCCCGGACCCAACATGTCACATGACTGATATTAAAGACCTGACTGGCGCCAAAAACAATCCTTGTGCTGAGGAACAGTTTTTCCTGGTTTAGGTACCACTGTAGAAAAAGAGCCTTCTTTGTTCCGTTACACATCCTGCACAGATGTTCTGGGACAAGCAGGAGAGTCCACTCAGCAGGCGCGCTTCCCCTTTTTTTTTTCTTCCTGGGAAAAACCAGGTTACCCACAATGCCTCACTCTTACTGGACCGCCGGTGTTCCCTGAGGAGCGCCTAAATATATCCACTCACACTCCAAGAAGGTCCCGGTAGCGTTTTGTCACATTAGCTCCCGCTGACGCTACAGAAAAGATCTTAAAGATGGAGGACGCTCTGCTCATTGTAGATGCTGACCGGATGTTGACGACACGATCCGATATATATCTAACATCAGCAAAAAGACAGATATCGGGTGATATTAACCAGTACCTAAAGCTGGATGAACATAACAAACTCAATGTGATTGTTAACAGAAATGTTTGAAAAAGGCAGTAATACAGCATCAATCACAAAATAAACCCATTTGTAGAGTACCCTTGGATCAAAAGAGACATCCAATATAAAGGAGTAATCTTGGGCACTACAGCAGTCCTTGTGTCATGTTTTTGGGGTGCGTGGGGCACCAAAAAGCACCAAGCAGTGCAGGCCCCCGGGGAATTCAGCAGGGTGCTAAAAAAGTGTGGTTCAAATATTAATTTTGCCAACAACAATAATTTATTTACACTGTAAAAAGTTTGCAGAGTTCCAGGCATGCAAACCAGTCTAGTCACCAGAATTTTATCGTAAAAATAAAAGTGGTACCGATTTTCAGTTCACAGCTAAAAGCTAACTGTGCATGTTCATCCACAGTGTGGAGCCGCTCCACTCAATGAGCAATCCTCACCTCCATTGCAGCGAATAAACTGCATTTCCTACAAGTACCACTATCACCGCAGGGCTGGAGGACGAGGTTAAACATGTAACAGGAAGCCATGCTAGTCGCTAAGCTAGCTTCTAAACAACAGAAGAAACAAGTGCTTAGTGAAGTAGTAGAAGTAGTAGTTTTTACTTTTGTTTAGTTTTTCTGTACTATTTATTGTCTCTGTTTTGATCCAACAACTTTATGTAAGAAGAATAAAAACAAATAAACAAGAGGCAATTCCTGAAGGAATTGCGTGGGAATGCTCCAATGCTGAAGTTGAACTGAAATGCTGACAGAATGTAGTATGAATGTAAGAATAGTTTGAATGTTGGAATGGTTTGAATGTTGAAGAGTTACAATTTCCAGGAAACACGGAATTTGGTTTGGAACTTGGGAAAGTGTTAGTTTGAATGTCCAGGATGAGTTGAATGTGTTGATGTTGGAATGGTTTGAATAGGCAGAAAAATGTGGGAATTGTGGAAGTTTGAAAAATATCCCATTCATTTCAATGGGAACTTCCTGGAAATGTGGGAATTTTGGAAAAAGCGGGATTTTTAAAAAAATGATTAAGAACATGAATATCCTGAATGAGCTGAATTGTTTGGTGTTGGAATTGTTTACATCGGTCAAGAAATGTTGAATTAGCAACAGTTTTTAATTGAGAAATTCCTGGAATTTCTTGAGGACCGGGAATTTTTGTAGTTCCTTAACCAACTTGGTTTTTGTCCTGAATATGAGGAGTGTTTTGACCGTGGAACGGTTGAAATGGGTTGAAAAATGTGAAAAGCGTAGTGGAACTTAAGAGTTACCAAAAAACGGGAATTCCTGGAAATTTGTTGAATGTGGAAAAATAGTAGTTTGAATGTCCAGGATGAGTTGAATGTGTTGATGTTGGAATGGTTTGAATAGGTTGAAAAATGTGGGAATTGTGGAAGTTTGAAAAATGGCCAATTCATTTTGAATGGGAACTTCCTGGAAATGTGGGAATTGTGGGAAAACCGGGATTTTAGAAAAATTATTAATAACATGAATGTCCTGAATGAGCTGAATTGTTTGGTGTTGGAATTGTTTAAATCGGTCAAGAAATCTTGAATTAGTAACAGTTTTTAATGGAGAAATATCCTGGAATTTCGGGAAAACCGGGAATTTTTCTATTTCCTTAACCAACTTGGTTTTCGTCCTGAATATGAGGAGTGTTTTGACGGTGGAATGGTTTAAATGGGTTGAAAAATGTGAAAAGAGTAGTGGAACTTAAGAGTCCCCAAAAAACGGGAATTCCTGGAAATTTGTTGAATGTGGAAAAATTGCAGTTTGAATGTCCAGGATGAGTTGAATGTGTTGATGTTGGAATGGTTTGAATAGGTTGAAAAATGTGGGAATTGTGGAAGTTTGAAAAATATCCCATTCATTTCAATGGGAACTTCCTGGAAATGTGGGAATTTTGGAAAAAGTGGGATTTCTTAAAAAATGATTAAGAACATGAATGTCCTGAATGAGCTGAATTGGTTGGTGTTGGAATTGTTTAAATCGGTCAAGAAATGTTGAATTAGTAACAGTTTTTAATTGAGAAATTCCTGGAATTTCGGGAAAACCTGGAATGTTTCTAGTTCCTGAAACCAAATGTTTTTGTCCTGAATATGAGGAGTGTTTTGATGGTGGAACAGTTAAAATGGGTTGAAAAATATGAAAAGAGTAGTGGAACTTAAGAGTTACCAAAAAACGGGAATTCTTGGAAATTTGTTGAATGTGGAAAAATTGTAGTTTGAATGTCCAGGATGAGTTGAATGTGTTGATGTTGGAATGGTTTGAATAGGTTGAAAAATTTGGAAGTTTGAAAAATGTCCCATTCATTTCAATGGGAACTTTCTGGAAATTTGGGAATTTTGGGAAAAGCGGGATTTTTTTAAAAAATGATTAAGAACATGAATGTCCTGAATGAGCTGAATTGGTTGGTGTTGGAATTGTTTAAATCGGCCAAGAAATGTTGAATTAGTAACAGTTTTTAATTGAGAAATTCCTGGAATTTCGGGAAAACCGGGAATTTTTCTAGTTCCTTAACCAACTTGGTTTTTGTCCTGAATATGAGGAGTGTTTTGACGGTGGAAAAGTTCAAATGGGTTGAACAATGTGAAAAGAGTAGTGGAACTTAAGAGTTACCAAAAAAGGGGAATTCCTGGAAATTTGTTGAATGTGGAAAAATTGTAGATTGAATTTCCAGGATGAGTTGAATATGTTGATGTTGGAATGGTTTGAATAGGTTGAAAAATGTGGGAATTGTGGAAGTTTGAAAAATGTCCCATTCATTTCAATGGGAACTTCCTGGAAATTTGGGAATTTTGGGAAAAGTGGGATTTTTTTTAAAGATGATTAAGAACATGAATGTCCTGAAAGAGCTGACTTGGTTGGTGTTGGAATTGTTTAAATCGGTCAAGAAATGTTGAATTGGTAACAGTTTTTAATTGAGAAATTCCTGGAATTTCGGGAAAACCGGGAATTTTTCTAGTTTCTTAACCAACTTGGTTATTTTCCTGAATATGTGGAATGTGAGTGTGAATGTTGTCTGTCTATCAGTGTTGGCCCTGTGATGAGGTGGCGACTTGTTCAGGGTGTACCCCGCCTTCCGCCCGAATGCAGCTGAGATAGGCTCCAGCACCCTCCGCGACCCCAAAAGGGACAAGCGGTAGAAAATGGATGGATGGATGTGGAGTGTTTGACGGTGGAACAGTTGAAATGGGTTGAAAAATGTGAAAAGAGTAGTGGAACTTGTCATGACTGGGTCTATGGCGTGGTTTGTTGTCCCAGAAGGCAACGGAAAATTGGCGCGGGCAAGGCGTGAATTTAAATACATTATTTATTTTTTTTAACACTAATAAACTTTTGGGGTGGGTGGAGGGAGGTCAGGAGGGGGGCAGAATCCTCCCCTCTAAATTGTCCAAAATGTCCTTCTTTTTCTACATGTGATTGAGTGGGTGAAAAAAAAGAAACATGTTGTGACGTGGGCGTGGCTTGAGTCTTGGGGGGCGGGGCATGAAATTTGGGTGGCTTGGCTTGACAGGATCTGATTTCTAAAAACATGTCCTGGTAATGTCTTATCATGTTTTTAGAGTCTTTGGTTGGAGGCGGATGATCAAAAGAAAAATAATTCAGAAAAAAAAAATCCTGGTCTGTGATGTCATCCTGGGGAAGCCGGGCTGCCTGGGGCTTTCTTCCGCCCGGAGGGGGAGGGGCTTGTGGGAGCGGCGTGTCCTGCTGGCTCGCGGAAGTCTTTCGTCTTGGGCGACGCTTCCGCGGCTGGGGCGACGTGCCAACGTCGTCCTCGGACCAAATGGAGCACAATAGCACCAGTCTTCCATCTGGCCCCCACATCATGTCTCTGTGCTCCATGGAGGAGTAGCGCAGCGTTTCCTCCTCCATCGCGCGCAGGACCGCCCAAGAAGCCTTGTCAAAAGCGTCCAATTTTCTTGTGTGAGAATTTTTCTGCTGGCGTCCTACTGTCATGACTGGGTCTATGGGGTGGTTTGTTCTCCCAGAAGGCAACGGAAAATTGGGGGCAAGGCGTGAATTTAAATACATGATTTATTTTTTTAACACTAATAAACTACAAAAAAAAAGAAGCAAACAAATGGCGCGCACAAAGGCGGAAATACAAACTTGACTAAGAAACAAAAGACATGCACGTGGGCACAAAAACTATGAACAAAGAAACAAAAACACTAACTGTGGTCTTAATAAACAAAAACAAAACTTACTTGGCATGAGAAAAAACAGGAAAAAGAGCAGCATGGATCATCAGAGTGGCAGGAGTGTGAATGTGTGAGGACGCCAGGACGAACAACAGAAACAGACAGATTTAAATAGTGACGTGATCAGTGAAAACAGGTGCGTGACTCGAAACGTGAAACAGGTGCGTGACAAGACAGGTGAAAACTAATGGGTGACCATGGAAACCAAACCAAACAAGGAAGTGCAACCAGGAACTAAAAAGAGTCCAAAAAACAAACACATGGCCAAAACAAAAACATGAACAGACATGACGCATGACAAAAACCAAAAACATGAACAGACATGACAGAACTTAAGAGTTACCAAAAAAGGGGAATTCCTGGAAATTTGTTGAATGTGGAAAAATAGTAGTTTGAATGTCTAGGATGAGTTGAATGTGTTGATGTTGGAATGGTTTGAATAGGTTGAAAAATGTGGGAATTGTGGAAGTTTGAAAAATGTCCTATTCATTTCAATGGGGACTTCCTGGAAATGTGGGAATTTTGGGAAAAGCGGGATTTTTTTGAAAATGATTAAGAACATAATAGTCCTGAATGAGCTGAATTGGTTGGTGTTGGAATTGTTTAAATCGGTCAAGAAATGTTGAATTAGTGGAATTTCGGGAAAACCGGGAATTTTTCTAGTTCCTTAACCAACTTGGTTTTTGTACTAAATATGAGGAGTGTTTTGACCATGGAACGGTTGAAATGGGTTGAAAAATGTGAAAAGAGTAGTGGAACTTAAGAGTTACCAAAAAACGGGAATTCCTGGAAATTTGTTGAATGTGGAAAAATCGTAGTTTGAATGTCCGGGATGAGTTGAATGTGTTGATGTTGGAATGGTTTGAATGGGTTGAAGAATGTGGGAATTGTGAAAGTTAGAAAAATGGACAACTCATTTTGAAAGGGTAAATTGCAAAAATTATGGGAAATCCGGGAATTTAAATTATTTTTTTTGAAATAGAGCACACAATTCCTGAGCAGGCTGAATATTTTGAAATTGGAACAGTTTGAATCAGATGAAAAATGTGGGAATTGTGGAACTTTGAAGAATGTCCCATTGTTTTCAAAGGGAATTTCAGAAAAAAAATTAAATTAGCATCAAAGTACATCAAAAATAAATGACGTTTAAATAACATTTTAAAAAGTGGAGCCTTAAATTCCATCAGGTGTGCTTGCTTTGTTGGCATAGCAAATGACAACATTACTTACACCTGCGCCTGTTTGCCCGCCAAGTGTTTGAGCTGCATGTGACGTCTCACGCAACAAAGGTATCACAACATGTTACCGTTTGATTTTACGCAACTCAACATCCTTTTGTACCGACGCAACTCGCCTGGTACCTTTAAATGTACCAAATTCTGTACCCAGTTTACATTTTCTACCCTGAAGTTTTTTTTTTCCTGACTTGATCGAATCGTTCCAGCGTCAAAACGTACGTTCCAAAACGTTTTCTCATATTTACATTCGTTAATTTTGAACCTTGTCTCCTGCGCGCTTGTTTGCCCCGGTAAAAACCCGACAGACTGAGGGAAGACTGGGGGACTCGGTCGCCATGGTTACGAGAATAACGGTAGATGACACAAAGAAGAGTCTTACGCTCGTGTGCCGTGGTTCACACTCTGGAGGCGACTCTGGTCTGGAGACAAGGTCCTCGTGGGACATTACAAGCATCTCCTGCACACACACACACACACACACACACACACACACACACACACACACACACACACACACACACACACACACACACACACACACACACACACACACACACACACACACACACACACACACACACACACACTTCAGTATGCATGAGAGGGGGAACATAAGTCGTGTCATTGGCCAAGGACACAGCCGAGAAAAAGCAAACACTTTAACACACACTTCACTTTCTCCGTGATGGAGTACACAGTGTTCCCATGATGCACTGCAGCGCTTTATGGCGTATTCTACGAGAAGCGCGGCCGTGTGGAGTCATGAAGTCACACGGTTGCACTTTTGGTTTTTAAACGCCTTCACTCATTGCAGTGAATGTCAGACATCTGTGTGATCTCGCTGGGAATGTGTAAGTAAACACGTGCGTATGTTGAAGTAAACAAGTGGAAATATAGATGTAAACAAGTGGGAATGTAGACGTAAACAAGTGGAAATATAGGTGTAAACAAGTGGGAATGTGTGAGTAAACACGTGCGTATGTTGAAGTAAACAAGTGCAAATATAGATGGAAACAAGTGGGAATGTGGACGTTAACAAGTGGAAATATAGATGTAAACAACTGAGAATGTGTGAGTAAACACATGCGTATGTTGAAGTAAACAAGTGGGAATATAGATGTAACGAAGTGGGAATGTGGATGTAAACAAGTGGAAATATAGGTGTAAACAAGTGTGAATGTGTGAGTAAACACGTGCGTATGTTGAAGTAAACAAGTGGAAATATAGATGGAAACAAGTGGGAAGGTGGACGTAAACAAGTGGAAATATAGGTGTAAACAAGTGGGAATGTGTGAGTAAACACATGCGTATGTTGAAGTAAACAAGTGGAAATATGGATGGAAACAAGTGGGAATGTAGACGTAAACAAGTGGAAATATAGGTGTAAACAAGTGGGAATGTGTGAGTAAACACGTGCGTATGTTGAAGTAAACAAGTGGAAATATAGATGTAACGAAGTGGGAATGTGGATTTAAACAAGTGGAAATATAGGTGTAAATATGTGTGTAAGTGTGAGTAAACGCATGCGTATGTTGAAGTAAACAAGTAGAAATATAGATGTAAACAAGTGGGAATGTGGATGTAAACAAGTGGAAATATAGATGTAAACCAGTGGAAATGTGGATGTAAACAAGTGGAAATATAGGTGTAAACAAGTGGAAATATAGGTGTAAACAAGTGTGAATGTGTGAGTAAACACGTGCGTATGTTGAAGTAAACAAGTGGAAATATAGATGTAAACAAGTGGGAATGTGGACATAAACAAGTGGAAATATAGATGTAAACCAGTGGAAATGTGGATGTAAACAAGTGGAAATATAGGTGTAAACAAGTGGGAATGTGTGAGTAAACACGTGCGTATGTTGAAGTAAACAAGTGGAAATATAGATGGAAACAAGTGGGAATGTGGACATAAACAAGTGGAAATATAAGTGGAAACAAGTGGGAGTGTGTGAGTAAACACCTGCGTATGTTGAAGTAAACATGTGGAAATATAGATGTAACGAAGTGGGAATGTGGATGTAAACAAGTGGAAATATAGATGTAAATAAGTGTGAATGTGTGAGTAAACGCATGCATGAAGTAAACAAGTGGAAATATAGATGTAAACCAGTGAAAATGTGGAAGTAAACCAGTGGAAATATAGGTGTAAACAAGTGTGAATGTGTAAGTAAACATGTGCAAATGTTGAAGTATACAAGTGGAAATATAGATGTAAACAAGTGGGAATGTGAATGTAAACAAGTGGAAATATAGGTGTAAACAAGTGGGAATGTGAACGTAAACAAGTGGAAATATAGGTGTAAACAAGTGGGAATGTGAACGTAAACAAGTGGAAATATAGGTGTAAACAAGTGGGAATGTGAACGTAAACAAGTGGAAATATAGGTGTAAACAAGTGGGAATGTGTAAGTAAACACGCGCGTATGATGAAGTAAACAAGTGGAAATATAGATGTAAACAAGTGGGAATGTGTGAGTAAACACCTGTGTATGTTGAAGTAAAAAAGTGGAAATATAGATCTAACTAAGTGGGAATGTGGATGTAAACAAGTGGAAAAATAGGTGTAAACAAGTGTGAATGTGTGAGTAAACGCGTGCGTATGTTGAAGTAAACAAGTGTGAATGTGTGAGTAAACGCGTGCGTATGTTGAAGTAAACAAGTGGACATATAGATGTAAACAAGTGGGAATTTAGACGTAAATAAGTGGAAATATAGGTGTAAACAAGTGGGAATGTGTAAGTAAACATGTGCGTTTGTTGAAGTAAACAAGTAGAAATATACAGTAGATGTAAACAAGTGGGAATGTGGACGTAAACAAGTGGAAATATAGATGTAAACCAGTGGAAATGTGGATGTAAACAAGTGGAAATATAGGTGTAAACAAGTGGGAATGTGTGAGTAAACACGTGCGTATGTTGAAGTAAACAAGTGGAAATATAGATGGAAACAAGTGGGAATGTGGACATAAACAAGTGGAAATATAAGTGGAAACAAGTGGGAGTGTGTGAGTAAACACCTGCGTATGTTGAAGTAAACATGTGGAAATATAGATGTAACGAAGTGGGAATGTGGATGTAAACAAGTGGAAATATAGATGTAAATAAGTGTGAATGTGTGAGTAAACGCATGCATGAAGTAAACAAGTGGAAATATAGATGTAAACCAGTGAAAATGTGGAAGTAAACCAGTGGAAATATAGGTGTAAACAAGTGTGAATGTGTAAGTAAACATGTGCAAATGTTGAAGTATACAAGTGGAAATATAGATGTAAACAAGTGGGAATGTGAACGTAAACAAGTGGAAATATAGGTGTAAACAAGTGGGAATGTGAACGTAAACAAGTGTAAATATAGGTGTAAACAAGTGGGAATGTGAACGTAAACAAGTGGAAATATAGGTGTAAACAAGTGGGAATGTGTAAGTAAACACGCGCGTATGATGAAGTAAACAAGTGGAAATATAGATGTAAACAAGTGGGAATGTGTGAGTAAACACCTGTGTATGTTGAAGTAAAAAAGTGGAAATATAGATCTAACTAAGTGGGAATGTGGATGTAAACAAGTGGAAAAATAGGTGTAAACAAGTGTGAATGTGTGAGTAAACGCGTGCGTATGTTGAAGTAAACAAGTGTGAATGTGTGAGTAAACGCGTGCGTATGTTGAAGTAAACAAGTGGACATATAGATGTAAACAAGTGGGAATTTAGACGTAAATAAGTGGAAATATAGGTGTAAACAAGTGGGAATGTGTAAGTAAACATGTGCGTTTGTTGAAGTAAACAAGTAGAAATATACAGTAGATGTAAACAAGTGGGAATGTGGACGTAAACAAGTGGAAATATAGGTGTAAACAAGTGTGAATGTGTAAGTAAACACGTGGGAATGTAGATGTAAACAAGTGTGAATGTTTAAGGAAACAAGTGGAAATATAGATGTAAACAAGTGGAATGTTTAAGTAACAAGTGGAAATGTGGATGTAAACAAGTGTTTGTTTAAGTAAATCAGTGTAAATATAGATGTAAACAAAAGGAAATGTTTAAGTAAACAGTGTGATAGTGTAAGTAAACGCAAGCGTATGTTGAAGTAAACAAGTGGAAATATAGATGTAATGTTTAAGTAAACACGTGGGAATGTAGATGTAAACAAGTGGGAATGTTTAAGTAAACAAGTGGAAATATAGATGTAATGTTTAAGTAAACACGTGGGAATGTTTAAGTAAACAAGTGGAAATGTAGATGTAAACAAGTGTGATAGTGTAAGTAAACACATGCGTATGTTGAAGTAAAGAAGTGGAAATATAGATGTAAACAAGTCCTGAATTAAACGTGTGGACAATGCTGAAGAAACAAGTCCATGTCAGAAAACCAACAAATTTAGCTGAACTGCACCAGTTTTGTCAAGAGGAGTAGTCGACAATTCAACCAGCAGCTTGCCAGAAGCTTGTGGATGGCTACCAAAAGTGTCTTATTGCAGTGAAACTTGCCAAGGGACATGTAAGCAAATATTAACATTGCTGTATGTATACTTTTGACCCAGCAGATTTGCTCACATTTTCAGTAGACCCATAATAAATTCATAAAAGAACCAAACTTCATGAATGTTTTTTGTGACCAACAAGTATGTGCTCCAATTACTCTATCACAGAAAAATAATAGTTGTAGAAACTATTGGAAACTCAAGACAGCCATGACATTATGTTCTTTACAAGTGTATGTCAACTTTTGACCACGACTGTATATCTGCAACTACATGTGGAAAACGATTGATTTTTTTCTAAAATTCAGTGGGTGTGGCTTATATTTGGGTGCAATATCTATAGTCTGGAAAACACGGGAGGGGCTCCAAATGAAATACTGCCCCGATATGGGGCGGTATAGCTCGGTTGGTAGACTGGCCGTGCCAGCAACTTGAGGGTTCCAGGTTCGATCCCCGCTTCCGCCATCCTAGTCACTGCCGTTGTGTCCTTGGGCAAGACACTTTACCCACCTGCTCCCAGTTAAATGTAACTTAGATATTGGGTTTCACTATGTAAAAGCGCTTTGAGTCACTAGAGAAAAAGCGCTATATAAATATAATTCACTTCACTTATCCAGGAGCAGCCCTGCAGGACTTTGATGTCATTTAGCAGCAACACATCAGCTCATAGGAGCACAACTTGTCACATGACCAAACTCAACCTTGATGTTGGAGTGTTTGCAGATGGGACCACGCACATACAGACACTCACACACACGTGCGCAGTCAGGCGTGCATGTGACTGCTAACCATGGATGAATGACAGAGAAGAGGAGGAAGATGTTAGGTGACAGGTGGAAGACAGATGAGGGTCATGAAGAAGAAAAAGGAGGAGGAGCAAAGCTGAGTGGAAAACAGCAACACTCCTTCCTGCTCCTGTCACAAATCTCCCACATGGCGCACACACACACACACACACACACACACACACACACACACACACACACACACACACACACACACACACACACACACACACACACACACACACACACACACACACACACACACACACACACACCGCATGTCTGCGTGATGAATGACGGTGCTACAGCAAAGCACAGCACATTTGTTGTAAGGATTGTTGTTCTCCTGCACTGACACCACTCTTCTGTAATGTGTGTGTGTGTGTGTGTGTGTGTGTGTGTGTGTGTGTGTGTGTGTGTGTGTGCGCGCGCGCATGAATTTTGGATGCGTGCTCTCGAGGTCAGGTTTGATTAGAAGTTAGTTTCAGGCGTATTGATGTGTGTGTGTGGGTGCGTGTGTGTGTGTGTGTGAGTGTGTGTGAGTGTGTGTGTGTGTGTGCATGCAGCTGTGAAACAACATTTGACTGATTCACTTAATAAGGTCAGAGAGCTGAGGTCCATATAGATCCACTAGATTACATTGCAGCATCGATACTGGACCCTGGCACACACACACACACACACACACACACACACACACACACACACACACACACACACACACACACACACACACACACACACACACACACACACACACACACACACACACACACACACACACACACACAGTCAGACACTGTACTTCCTGCTAGCATGCTAATGGGCTGTCAGCGTGTTGCCTTTGTAGCGAGCTGCAGCAAGGCATCATGGGAGCATTTGACCGGACTTCACGCTCACAGCTGTGACTTGGAGGTGCCAAACGTCCAGCTTGGCGAGGAGAGCCTCTGTTCGAGAGCGAGAGGGAGAGAGAGGGAGAGAGTGACCGAGAGAGAGAAAGAGAATAACAAAGAAAGAGATAGAGAGGAAAAAAACGAGAGAAAGACAGAGTGAAAGAGAACAAAAGAGAAAGACACAAAAAGAGGGAGAGAGAAAGATAGCATAAGAGAGAATTAGAGAGAAAGAGAATAAAAGAAAAGGTGAGCGAGAGAAAGAAGATACGAGAGAGAGAAAGTGAAGAGAGAATAAAAGAGAGAGTGTATGAGAAAGAGAAAATAAGAGAGAAAGAAAGAGAACAAGAGAGAGATAGAAAGATCAAAAGAAAGAAAGAAAGAGACAGAAAGAAAATAAGAGAGAGATAAAAGAGAATAGGAAGTAAAGAGAGAAAAAGAAAAAGATAGTAAGAGAGAAAGAGAAAGGGAGAACAAGAGACGATAAGATAGAAAGAAGGAGTAAGAAAGAAAGAGAGAGAGAAGAAAAAACGAGAGAAAGACTGAGAATGAAAGAGAATAAAAGAGAAAGACATAAAGAGAGGGAGAGAGAAAGTGAGAGAGAAAGAGAAGAGAAAAGGAGAGCGAGAGAAAGAAGATAAGAGAGAGAGAGAAAGTGAAAGAGAGAATAAAAGAGAGAGAGTATGAGAAAGAGAAACTAAGAGAGAGAGAAAGAAAACAAGAGAGAGATAGAAAGAAAGAAAGAGAGAAAAAAAATAAGAAAAAGAGATAAAAAGAGAATAAGAAATAAAGAGAGAAAAAGAAAAAGATTGAAAGAAAGAAAGAGAAAGGGAGAGCAAGAGTGGATAATATAAAAAGAAAACAAGAGAGAAAGAAAGAGAAAAAGAGAGAGATAGAAAGAAAGAGACAAAAAAATAAGAAAAAGAGATAAAAAGAGAATACAAAATAAAGAGAGAAAAAGAAAAAGATTGAAAGGGAGAGCAGGACAAGATAGAAAGAAAATAAGAGAGAAAGAAAGAGAGAGAGGGAAAATGAGAAAGAAAGAGAGGGAGCGAGAAGACACAGAGAGAGAGAGAGAGATGGAGAGGTAACATATAAGAGAGAGAACGACTGAGAGTGAGAGAATAAGAGAGGACTTAGACTTAGACTTAGACAAACTTTAATGATCCACAAGGGAAATTGTTCAACACAGTAGCTCAGTTACAATGATGGAAAGGACAATGCAGGTATAAATAGACTAATATAGCTATAAAAAAATCAAACATATATACGAATATATACATATGTGTACAGAGTAATTTATATACAGATATATTATATTATGTATATAACATATATACAATATAAACCAATGACCATGTACAATATTACAGTATATACAGTCTATATGACAGCAGCAGCATAAAATAGAGAGTAGGTCCAGCAGGAAATAGAAAATAGACATTATAAACAAAGAGAAGTAGCTAACATGTCAGGTGTCAGGTAATAGGCAGATGTCATCTATTGGACACAGACAGAGAGTGAGAGAGAGAAAGAGAGAATAAGAGAGAGAGAAAGAAAATAAGGCAGAAGGAGAGCGAGAAAAAGAGGATAAAGAGAGAGAGAGTGAAAGAAAGAAAGAGAAAGAGAAAGAAAAGAAGGCGAGGAAGAGCAAGAAATGAATGATGAGCACAGGCAGAGTTTGGAGTGTCTTCTTTAGCTTGCTTTCCATGTTTATGTACTCACTGTCCACTGTGTCCAGGAACTTGGAAAATGTTTTCGTGCCATTTGCCGTTTGACGCCCGCTATCATGCTAATTAGCTGCCTTAAAGCGGTTGACTGCACTGTAGAAATAGCCTGCATGTCTTCTACCACATACGCTACAATGGCTCTATCAATGTTGTCCTGGCTAGCAGTCCCTCCGTTAAAATCCTTAGGTGGAGGTGGAGGTGAAGTGTGTCTCTCTTTACTAGCTTCGTTCAAGCATGTTGCTTTTGTAGCTGTTTCAGCAGATTTGAATTGCTGTTTTGGGCAGTAGATGGGATCTTTGATCCAAGACACAACTTACATTTAACTAAAATGTTCTTTTCTTTGTGCTCGACGAAAGAAAAGTAGTGAGAATATCTCCATGTTAAGAAACTCGGCTTCGGCTCCGCCATGATGTCTTGTTAGTAAACACAGAAACCCCCCCCCCCCCCCCCCCCCCCCACACACACACAGACACACACGGAGCGCCTCTTGTGACAGGAAGATTCAGAAGGATGACACTGCAGCTCTCCAATAAAACACACTCAGATCTTCTCAGTTTCTAGCCGATACTATATAAAAACTAACGTAAAATAACGCAGTAACGCATCATGTAGTAACGGTAACTGAGTTACTGAATATAAAAAATAACGCGTTAGACTACTGGTTACCGCCGAAAATAACGGCGTTACAGTAACGCGTTAGTCTCAACACTGAATATACTACATATGTACTGTACTACATACTGTAAGAATGATGTTGTGTGTGTAATATACTACATATGTAATATATACTCTATATGTAATATACTACATATGTAATATATACTCTATATGTAATATACTACATATGTACTGTACTACATACTGTAAGTATAAAACCCAAACCAGTGAAGTTGGCACGTTGTGTAAATGGTAAATAAAAACAGAATACAATGATTTGCAAATCCTTCTCAACTTATATTCAATTGAATAGACTGCAAAGACAAGATATTTAATGTTCCAACTGAGCAACGTAATTTTTTTTGTGCAAATAATCATTAACTTAGAATTTAATGGCAGCAACAGATGCTGGCTTTTGAACTTTGCGCCTAGAACAATTCGGATGGTTCTTTTCCTCTTTCGTCTGGAGGACACGACATCCACAGTTTCCAAAAACAATTTGAAATGTGGACTCGTCAGACCACAGAACACTTTCCCACTTTGCATCAGTCCATCTTAGATAAGCTTGGGACCAGCGGAGCCGGCGGCGTTTCTGGGTGTTGTTGATACATGACTTTGGCTTTTGCATAGTAGAGTTTTAACTTGCACTTACAGATGTAGCGACCAACTGTAGTTACTGACAGTGGTTTTCTGAAGTGTTCTGAGCCCATGTGGTGATATCCTTTACACATTGATGTCGCTTTTTGATGCAGTACCGCCTGAGGGATTGAAGGTCGCGGGCATTCAATGTTGGTTTTGGGCCTTGCTGCTTACGTGCAGTGATTTTTCCAGATTCTCTGAACCTTTTAATGATATTACGGACCGTAGATAATGAAATCCCTAAATTCCTTGCAATAGCTACATGATGCGTTACTGCGTTATTTCTCGTTGAGAAATGTTGTTCTTAAACTGTTGGACAATTTGCTCACGCATTTGTTCACAAAGTGGTGACCCTCGCCCTGTCTTTGTTTGTGAATGACTGAGCATTTCATGGAAGCTGATTTATACCCAATCATGGCACCCACCTGTTCCCAATTAACCTGTTAACCTGTGGGAGTATTACATATACAAGCTATAGGTGCTAAATATTATCCCAATGACCATATAAGGAATTTGAGAAGGACTTGGGTGTGGCACGATGCCATTATCTAATTTGCATAATTGGCCACACCTACGCATGGCATCCCGGACGAGCCCCCACACGTCCCGAACTCATGCCAAGGAATGAAGTACAGGCCAGTTGGAACGAAGGGATTGTAAAAGACAGCGAATGCTAAAGCTAGCAGAGGAAACGGTTGATGCCTGGGGAGCAGAGAGAGACGCAAGTTTGAATCCCTCCTTTTATAGGTGAACCAATGACATGAACATGAAATGTATTGAAAATACACAACAAGTCCTGCTAATCGTTGACAATAGCCATGGCTCATGCAGCAGGTTGCCCAGTAACCAAAGTGTTCCCGGTTTGAATCCCAGTGGCCGCTGTTGTGCCCTTAGGCAGGACACTTTGCCCACGTTGCCCTCTGGGTCAGACACGGTCCCCGAGCTACACAACGACTGCCTGCTGCTCCTCAACAGGAGGCGTCAAATGGAGGGACAAAAAAAAAAGACTTGACCCGTTCTTTTATTTTGAAGGTCTGACTTCACCGGTTGCGGAACAGGAAGCTACAGCAGCAATTCCACATTGTTAAAATACGGGGGAGTTGGGAGGAAGACCAGGAACAATCGTTGAATTTGTTGCTAACTAGACGGGTATGAACTTGCTGAATATAAGTTAGCAACACCGATCCCTCCTGCTCAGTCTTCTTATTCTCTGGCAGACCAGAGGTGTGTTCACGTTAAGCTACATCCGCAGACAGTCCCATCATCATGTGTTTATGATGAAGGGCCAATAAATGAATATAGCAACTAAATCTGACCCATGTCTGCCGAATGGGGTCGCATTTAATCACGGAAATAAAAGTTCTAACATTTATGCTAACTGGAGGATCCGGAGAGGAGGGACTCCTGGGGGGTTGGGCGTTTATGGGCCTGATGAGGACTAGAAGGGTCTGATGGGCGGAGGAGATCCTGCTTCCAGGTTGGGTGAGAAAAGATGGCGGAAAAGAACAGGTGGCAGGTAAAATAATAATAGACCCAAACGCAGAGATCAATCAATGGTCTCCATGTCAACCACTGCACCACCGTTCTTTACACCTGCCAATCGGCGGCGAAGAGGCGGGGCCTTGAGCGGCATAGCGGGCAGGCGACGGCGGGCCAGATGCAGAGCGCAGATGTCCTGGTGATGCTGAAGAGCATCGTCGGCGTGGAGGAAGGAGCGGACAGAAATAGCTGAGTGGGCGGCGGCTGACTCACACCCGGTGAGCAGCGGCAAGGCGGGAGCGCTTTGCTGGCAGTCAGCTGGCAGTTGTGTAACCCCCGCCCCCCTCGCTAACATCATCACAGGCGCCGTTTGTCACTCAGGAGGGGCGGGGCTTAGCCAGAATCCGATGTAAATAATCACATCAATCAAAGCCGGTTATGAGGGAAGCACAACAAAATCAATTCACCTTCGAATTCACCCCGATTCTAAATTGAGATACAGAGTATATATATATATATATATATATATATATATATATATATATATATATATATATATATATATATATATATATATATATATATATATATATATATATATATATATAAGTTCATCCACACCAGACTCTGTCATCCATGTCTTTATGGACCTTGCTTTGTGCACAGTCATGTTGGAAGAGGAAGGAGCCCGCTCCAAACTGTTCCCACAGGGTTGGGAGCATGGAATATAATTTTTTTT